>NC_085136.1:85247546-85444824 GCF_035046485.1 Aedes albopictus
GCTCGCTCTCGTCTGGCAACGCTGCCTCGAGATTCTGCGCGTATGCTGAGGCGACATCCGGTTGTTTCAGTCGCTCTAGGTTGTACCGTGGCGGTCTCCGGTACCGTACATTGTTGATGACGGAGAGTTTTGGGCGCAGTTTGACCATCACCAGATAGTGGTCGGAGTCGACGTTGGCGCCACGATAGGTCCTGCCGTCGATAATGTCGGAGAAGTGCCGTCCGTCAATCAGAATGTGGTCGATTTGAGATTCCGTCTGCTGTGGTGATCTCCAGGTGTAACGATAAGGGAGGCTGTGTTGGAAAAGGTTGGAGGCGGCGAAATCAATGAGTCGTAGGCCATTTTCGTTTGTTTGCTGGTGGGCGCTGAACTTTCCAATCGTCGGTCTGAATTCCTCCTCCTGGCCTACCTGAGCGTTCAAATCTCCTATAATGGTCTTGACGTCGTGGCTTGGGCAGCGATCGAACTCGCGTTCGAGCTGCGCGTAAAATGCGTCCTTGTCATCATCAGTGCTTCCGGAGTGTGGGCTGTGCACGTTTATTATGCACATTCTTTTGTCGATCGGCCACCAACCGATCACGCGCATCTGCATATCACCCATCACGATGAAAGCTGTTCCCAGCTCGCGTGTGTTGCCGCAGCTCTGGTAGATGGTATGATTACCTCTAAACGTTCGCACCATGGATCCTGTCCAACACACCTCTTACAGCGCTACGATGCCGAACCCGCGATCCTTCAGTAGATCGGCGAGTATGCGGGTGCTCCCAATGAAGTTGAAAGATCGGCAGTTCCACGTACCGAGTTTGCAATCGCAAGTCCTTTTTGTTCGTTGAGGTCGTTGCCATTGCTCTCGGTTCGTATTATTCTGTTGCTGGTTTTCCGTTATAATGGTTTATGGTTTTTTACGGCTGGCTTGTAGGGCCCGACACCAACCCATTACTTTCCGGAGGACCACAGTGCACAGTTGAGCTTAGAGTCCTTCCCTGGCACTCGGACATTGATCAGCCGCCCCTAACATGGGATCAGACGCTGCTGTGAGCCGCTCCTCCTGGAGAACAGACACCCAGGTTTGCAGAACCAACCCCCCCCCCCTTCCCGGTCAGCCTACGACCACAGTTCCCACCGGGGTTGGTTACCCGATCTTCTCTAAGGTGGCTCGTAGTTTCCGGCCGGTACCATCTGGAGGTAGGGATAGGAGTTGCTGGGCAGAGGCTAGTGGATCACAATGGGATCTGTATTGCGCAGCATACTTACCCAGTCTTTACTGTGCCCGCACCAAAAGTACAAGACGCGAATAAGGCCGGTGGTCCATTAAACTTAAGCCATTAAGTAATTAAGCCGGTTTCATAAACAGCCGGTCTACAAGGGACCGTATGAAAAATACCCGAGAGATGCTGTGAATACCAGGTTCCAACCCATTACTAATCCTCAAGAGAAAAAAAAGTCGTCCTAAATCTATAAAGTTCATGTAATAGCGCCCTTATGGAACTGAAAATCACATCGCATCGCAACAAATTGAACCGAGCGTTCAGTTCCACCCGGCCGACTCTGCTTCGAAACTCCTTTCAATGAAAAAACAAACTTTATTATTAATTCAATAAATAGCGGCGCTGCTGACGATGGATCACTATGTAGTGTACAGCTGCATGGCAAAAGTTACAATTGACCCCTCCGTCGCGTCACCCTACCGCACTGAACCGCACTGCACCCACAGGCGTGTACTGGGCCGGGTCGGGCGGGCAAATGGCTCTCACACTACTGACCGGGCTGCTGAATAGTGATAACTTTTCGTCAACTTTCGTTTAGCCGTCATAATCCAATTAACGTCCACCGGAGAAAGAACTACTCTTCTCCCCGGAAAGCTTAACGAAGCGTTGCCTCGTTAGCCGTGTCGTCGTGTCGTGTTGTCGAGGCGTTCGTTCATCGGCCATCTCTGCCGAGGGAAGCAGGGTAAAATGGGACGTTGGATGAAGCGTTCAAGACAGTGGCAATAGAATGGCATTGGAAGATTATGGAATGCCAATCGAATGACAATGGAATGCCTTTCTGAGCAATGCCAAAGTTATGTCAATACAACGTAAGGTGGCAATGTAATCTAAATAAATGGCACTGTAATATGTATCTATGGAAAGGCAATGGAATAAAAGAAGAATACCAATGAAATGTATAGTGGCAATGGAGTGGCAATGAAGCAGCAGTACAATGGCAACCAAGTGGCTACAAAGTTAGAACGGGATGCAAATGGCAATGGATGTGGCAAACTTATTTCTGAAAGAAATCTTGGACTACAACAACCTTATCTGAGTTGTTTGCCCCGACATCCCCTACGGCATAAGTAGAATAAATGCTGCAACATTGCAATCCACTGACCGGACACGCTAGCAGAACGGATTGCCATCGCGCGTCGTCCGAGGATTGATGTAATTAGTTTTGTCAAAATAGTTCAACGCTGTTTATTGTACAAGCAACGCGAATGACAGCAATTTCGGTGAACACTTTCCCTACAAATTCGTACGGACATTATGTCGAACTGATTTAGTTAAACTTCCCACTTGTGCCGGATTCTTTCCATATTTGCGTCTCTCGTTTGGGAATTTATCACCACCGACCATAGTAATGATTTATGACGCATCATCGGATCAATTATTGACTGACCACTGCCGCCAGTTTCAATCAACATAATAACTGGATTGACGCAGGCACAGGTAGCTCCGGAGAATTTATCACACAACCCCCTGCCGGGGCGCAAAATTCCCGGAATAAAAGCTCTGCAATTCAGTATTTACAATGAATTTAATTTGCGTCGGATTGTCGTGGGGGTTACGTTCAGGATTAATTACTGGCTGGGCCCATCAATTAATCATCCTCGTTAATCATGTCACCGGGAAACAACAACCAATCGGGTGCTCGCCGAGCCGCGTTGCATTGATTGCTTATCCATGATTGAGCGGAATTTTAAAATCAGGCAACGACAAAAAAGGAGATGATTGATTTACAGCGTGGGTGATCGGGGAACGTTCACGTGAAGACATTAATGGATTAAAATCACAGAATGGCATGCTTTGGCCTTTGAAGCGCAATGAAATAGTAAGGAATGTTATGAATTGAAATGGATTGACCAAAAAATTGCTATGGAATAGGATTGCCAAATTGCAGCATTATATACAGTTATAACAATAAAATGGCAATAGAATGGCAAGGTAGTGGCAGTATGATGAAAGTGGCAATTGACAGACTGCCTTTCTAAAATGGAATTACATTGGATTGGATTAAGTATGGCAAACAATTACTAACGATTAGCCAATCGTTTTAAATCGGTACGACATCAGAGTATAAACAAAACAGTATGAGACTTGATTTCAAATCTAGTACCAATCGAATGACACTTTAATGGCATTGGTAATGAAATGGCGAATGAAAATGTTACGACATTGGAATGCCAATAGAACACTAATGATATGAGTGTTGTGTAAAACAGAGTATTAGAAAAATGGTGATGCAACAGTTGAGTTGAGTGGCGATAGATTTGCTGCCGAGTGGCACAGGGTTAAACTCCCACCAATAGCCAAAATAAGTGAACAAAACAATCAATTGGCGCTCTAACAGAAAGGAAATAACATTAAAATGTCAAAAGAATGCAAATATTGAGACTCGTATGGAAACGGAGTTGCAAAGAAATGGAATGTAACTTTTATGAAAATGGAGTAACATTTGGAAGATTGTATTATACAAAAATGGCAATCGATTTGAAATTCAGTGGCAATTGAATGCCACTTAAATGCCAGTGGCAATCAATTTAAAGATAATTTATTAAAACTCGAATTGCACATAGAAACATCATTAAATTCTCAATGGAATACAATTATGTAATATGAGACTCGCGAGGAAAGTGAGTACGAAACAATAAACGATAGGACTGTATTAGAAAGGCAATGAAATGGCCACAGAATTGAATATTGCAAAATGCGTTGAAGCAGCCAAACTGTGTTTAGGTTCAAAACATATGTAAATGTATTTGTTTTTTTTTCACGTTTCCATTTTCTTGGGGTTAAACGAGTACCCTGGTTTTATATTTGTATCAGAAAGTTCAGAAAATAATCCTAGCTACTCTAAAACTGTCCTACACAGTGACCCGATTTTGCCGGCCCCTGATTTATCAAATTATGTAACGAGCAATTATTGAAAACGACAAATTTTTTATTTTTTTTATTCAGGCTAGTACATTGTTCTTCTTCGGTTATTATTGACGTTTTTTTCTGAGTCTACACTTAGAAATCCTTATATAACACTTTAGAGAAACGGCTGTCACACATTCACACATTTAATAAAACAGAATACTTTAACCACAGAGAAACAGACGAAAATCTTAGAAGAAAATTCATTGAAAATCATCGTCACAAAAACGTAATCGCCCAATGCTAAATTTATGTTAATTTACCGGGCCATCTCTAGGTGGCGGTAGTGAGCAAACGTCAAACATGAGCAAAAACGATCCCAGCGCTGCGAGTGTCCAATCGTCCTACTACCGAATATTTGAATCCGCCGGTAAAAAGGTGATCGATGGGAGGTGAGCAGAGTATGACGTCTGCTTCTCTGTGCTTTAAGGTGTGAGGATCTAAGCTCAAGATTTGGATGACCTAGGATATACCAACTGATCTGATACTGTCTATTGAACTTTGAGAAAAATTACTGAACATGATCAACTACAAGTCGTAGCTTAGTATAATGAAAGAAGTTACCGTAGACACCTATATACTTTAGGATCTAAACTTAAGAACAGTTTGGATGACCCAAGATACTCCGATTGATCTGATACTGGCTATTAAACTTTCAGAAGACGTACTGGATATGATAGGTAACCAATCGTAGTTTTGTATAATGGAAAAAGTTACCGTAGATACCTATAGACTTTAGGATCTCAGCCCAAGAACAGTTTGGATGTGAAGAAGACTGATGAAATATGTGCTTTTCAGTTCATGTCTATCTTTATTATGACGTATCCAATTACTTTATAAACCACTGCCTACTACAGTTCGGCCATCTTGACACTACACATCGTCCTCGATGTGAACCATTATTCCAACGTAGTTATCTTCAGTACTCCAACTCGATGATCCAGTCTTCGATGTTGTAAAGCAGTTGTTTCTGCTGTGTAGGTAATCTCCTTTTCTTGAGCGTTGCAGCCATAAACTTCTGCTTCTGCGGATCCCGGCACTCCTCTCGACCACGTAGGCTCCACCACTAGTTCGAGAGTTATGTGTTGTCTTCAGTTTCCTTCCAACTATTCTAGCCTCTCTCGTCGGAATAGTTTCTTGATGACGAACAACTTGAAATTTTGACTCCATATGGCAGAACGAAGGTCTTATCCCACTTCTGAATTGAAGAAGACTGATGAAATATGTGCTTTTCAGTTCATGTCTATCTTTATTATGACGTATCCAATTACTTTATAAACCACTGCCTACTACAGATGACCCAGGGTACTCCGACTGATCTGATGCTGTCTTTTGTACTTTCAGAAGACTTACTGGACGGAATAGATAACAAATCTTAGCTTTGTACAATGACAGAAGGTACCATTACACTCGTAGACTTTAGGATCTAAGCTCAAGAACGGTTTGGATAACCTAGGATATTCCGACTGACCTGATACTGTCTATTGAATTTTCAGAAGACTTACTGGACATGGTAGATAACAAATCGTAGCTTTGTATACTGAAAGAATTTACCGTTACATCTGTAGACTTTTGGATCTAAGCTCAAGAACAATTTGGATGACCTAGGATATCTAGACTGATCCGATACTGTCTATTAAACATTCTGAAGGCTTACTGGACATGATAGATAACAAATCGTAGCTTTTTATAACTAACGAAATTACCATTACACCCGTAGACTTCAGAATCTAAACCCAAGAACAGTTTAGATGACCTAAGATACCCCGACTGATCTGATACTTCTTTTTGAACTTCCAGAAGATTTACTAGACATGATTGATAACAAAGCTTAGTATAATGAAAGAAGTTACCGTTATACCTGTAGACTTTAGGATCTAATCTCAGGAACAGTTTGGATGACCTTCTTCTTCATATTCTTAATGACTCGACGTTCGCACTGGAACTTGGCCTGCCTCTCTTCAACTTAGTGTTCTTTGAGCACTTCCACAGTTAATAATTGAAGGGCATTCTTTGCCTGCCATTGCATGAATTTGTACATTGTGAGGCAAGCACAATGATACACTATGCCCAGGGCGTCGAGAAAATTGTCCCAACCAGAACGGGAATCGAACCCGCCGTCTCCGGATTGGCGATCCATGGCCTTAACCACTAGGTTAACTGGATGACCTAGGACTGATCTGATACTGTCTATAAAACATTCTGAAAACTTACTGGACATGATCGATTTCAAATCGTAGCTTTGTATAATGAAGAAGTTAACGTAAACACCTGTAGACTTTAGGAGCTAAACTCAAGAACAGTTTGTATGACCTAGGATATTCAGAAAAAAAAAAATCTGCATCATATTCTACCCTTTTTATGCTGTTGAGCATCAAAACTACACAAATACGTAGAAAAAAAACTCTATAAAAACGATTGAAAAAAAATCCGGCTTCAAAGGGTTAAGAACAGAACGAACATCAAGCGTTGTCTATTGATGTGATAACATCTCCAAACATGTGGCGCTGGGATAGAAATTAGTACCTTAACTGAATCTCGTCCCAATATGGACAAATGGAAAATTCGCTTCTTCTTTCCGGGGATGCCTCCAAGACATGCTGTAGATTATGCGGTAGATTTCCTTCTGGGGTCTGGGATTTCTTCAGGATTCATGCAGAGAAATCTCTTCAAAATTTTCCCCAGGGGTTTTCCGCAGGGATTTTTTAAAGATTCCATACTAAATTCCTTTTGGGATTTCTTCAATAATTTTTATTTTTATATCAACCCACCCCAATATCACGACATTCGGAGTTGCACTAGGGTGCCTGTATCAATTATGGCACTACCTAAGGAAAACTATTTGTACAACAATAACGAGAAGACCAACGAATGTAATTAATATGTTAAAAGATAGCTTTGTTTCCATACTTTACAGGAAAAATATAGAAACGGAGCCAAAACTACTTTTACTATTTATTACGACGTGTGCCAATGATAGGAAGCATGTACCAGTTATGGTTACATTTTTCAACTTCGGTTCCTTTTCGCACTATTTGCATGCATTCTTTATGGGATTAGCCATAAGTGCTACACTATGGCGAAAAAGGGTGCAAGGTAGCCGAAATATTAAGGGAAATGATTTATTTCTACCATAATTTGAGCATAATGTGGAGGAAACCAGAATGAATTGGGCAGACAACTGATTCGAAGCAGTCTAACAATGGTGTGCCTGAATGTTAACCAAGCGTATCCTTTGGAGTTTACCCTTCCACTAACAGCACCCAAAATCCCGTGACACCTAGGCCTGAGAGACCGTAGAGTTGTCTACATTTTTCATAGGTGTCCAAAACTAACTATCCTTTCCCATTCCTCAGCAGTCGCAAGGACGTGGCCAGGACAGTGCTCGACCATCAGGTATCAGTAGGTCGGCTCTAGAGGCTCGACCATTGGAGGAATGCTTTAGTCTTGTCTAAGAGTCAGAGATTAGTCCCAAATCTTTGTGCTTTGGTTCGGACGGGAAGGAGGCAACCCTCATAACAGCGGTCTAGGACTGTACCACCTACGAATTTGTGCGACTCGCTTAATGCTAATGGTAATTTGAGCATAATGTGGAGTATAATGAGTGCAACCATCTTTTGTGAACGTGATCTGTAGTTATCAAAATTTTTCTTGTTGATTTACATCTTTAGATGAAAATCAACTAAGGAGAATAATTGGTACTATAGCCATTATTGGAACACTTATTCTATACCGATTTTTAGTGGAATAAGTTAATATGGATTTAGCAATGAAGTGGAAAATGTTGACACTGCTGAAATGCGATGACACTGATATGAAGCAGTGAGGAGTGAGACGTTCGCAGTGCAGAGTAACTAGTAAGGAGTTTGGCGTGAATAGTGAGCTGCAAATGGTGAGGGGTGAACAGTGAAAAGTGGATAGTGAGAAGTGAAGAGTGTGAAACAGAGAGGTGTAAGAAGTGAGTAGTAAGAAGTTAAGAGAGAGTAATGGGAGGGAGCTGCGACTACTGAGTATTGAACAGGAAATAGTAAGGAGTGAAAAGTTATAAGTGAGTAATACGCAGTAAAACGCGAGGAGTGAAAAATAAGCAGGGTAGAGTGATGAGTAATAAGTTGGCAGCGGAGACTAAACAGTAAGGAGTGTAGAGCTGTGAGATATGAGTAGTGATGAGTGAGCAGCTGAAAGTGAGAAGTAAGGAATGAGCAGAGAGGAGTGGCATTAGAACTGCAAAGAATGGTAGTGAGGAGTATGAGATGAAGAATGAAGATTGAGTAAAGAAGAGTGAGCAGTGATGGGTGAGAAGAGAGTGAAATATCATTGAAAAGTGAAGATCGAGGAGTGAGGAATGAGCTATGGAAAATTAAGGACGAGAACCGCTTCTCCGGGAAGCGATGATGGATGATGTAAGAAACGCGTCTAGTTCGTTAAAATCTCGCCTAGGACTACGACACGGTGATGGACTCGCATGCCTGCTGTTCAACATCGCCCTAAAAGGTGTAATGCGATAAGCCGGGCTCAACCCAGACAACCAATTTGCACGTATAATTAAGTTTATGTTCATGTTATGCGTACTTTTATGCGGTAAAGTTACATCGCATAAGATGCAGTAAAAGTGCCTTATGCGTATAAAAGTGGAGGCGCTATACGTGCATTGACGGGAAAATAATGACGCTATATGACTTGAAGCGATATCTTATGCAATGTACGGTATGCACTATCACGATGTAATATAGCACCTTATGCGACTTAAAATATTTGAAATAAAAAAATCTTGTCACCTAAGTATCGAACTAATAACCATTGGATTATCGAGCCGCACTTCACACTTAGCACCAAACACTACTTACGAAACAAACTGATTAAATGTCATGACATTCTAACTCACCTCAGTGCTTGTTGGAATGCACTTGGTTTCCATGCGCTGTATGTGTTCGGCAGGCTCTTTGGAAATCAAAATGATGTAGCATGATTTCCCACACAGTTACCACTACTCCGCTCTCGCTAGCACCACCCATTGTTAATTAAGAGGTCAACAAAACAAAAATGATGACTTTGTAACTTGTTTTGTAATCATAATGATGACTTTTCACTTTCTTTTGGCTTTTTGATACTCCAACAGCACCTCTTTCATTGTTATCACATATCACATCGCAATATGCCAACGTTAACGATTCTTATGCGAGTTTGTATGTACATTTGAACAAGTTTATTTTCACTTTTATGCGATTTAGTTTGTACACCAATGCGAGTTAAACTGACATAATTAGAAAAGCATCACGCGAAGTCGTATAATCATCGCAGTACGCAATTATGCGAATTCAATTGACACTTTGCGAGTTCACTCGAAAGCTTTTGCGAATAAGCAAAGTTCGTCGCAACAAAACATCGGAATATCGTCTACTACGATGTAGTCATGCATTATAAAAGTTATTTTGCACTCTTATATGATTTTACCAGATACATCGCACTAAGTTCAAAAAATAACATCATATGCGATGAAAATCGTCCCTCAGCCGTACATATATGCGATAGTGACTTAAAATAGTACCTTATACGATGTACAGCGTGCATCCTTATGCGATTCCTGGTTGTCTGGGAACAGCACGATTTTCACGAAATCCGGCCAATTTGTCTGTTTTGCGGATGACATGGATATTATTGCTAGAACATTTGGAATGGTGGCAGAACTGTACAACCGCCTTAAAAGTGAAGCAGTAAAGGTCGGACTTACGGTGGACGCGTCTAAAACGAAGTACATGATGGCAGGCGGAACCGTGAACGACAGGGCAAGCCTAGGCAGCAATGTTACGATAGACGGTGAAACTTTCGAAATGTTTCAAGAGGACTTCGTCTACCTCGTTTCCTTATTACGGCAGACAACAACATAATCCGCGAAATACGAAGGCACATCATTCGTGGAAGTCGGACCTACTATGGGCTCCACAAAAATCTGCGGTCGAAAAAGATTCACCCCATGTACAAAACGCTGATAAGACCTCTGGTTCTCATCGGGCACGAGACCTCGACGAGGAGGACATGTGAGAACCATGTTCGGCGGTATGCAGGAGAACGGTGTGTGACGGCGAAGAATGAATCACGAGCTGCCTGCTCTCTACGGTGAACCTAGCATCCGGAAGGTCGCAAAAGTTGGAAGGATACGAGGGGCAGGGCATGTTGTAAGAATGCCGGACAACAACCCTGCAAAGCTGGTGTTCGCAAGTGATGTTACAAGAAGACCTGGAGGACAGCGTGCAAGGTAGGCGGAGCAGGTGCAGAATGATCTGGTGAAAGTGGGACGCGCCAGAGGATGGAAGACTGCTGCAGCCACGAGCCGAGTTTTGTGGCAAAGAATTGTTGATTCAGTTTTATTATGATTGTAATAGGGTATGTGTGCCATCAGTAATCTCATGCTCCCATTTTCATCCTATTCGAAAACAAGCGATTACGGCACCGATTGACTCCGTTCTTTTTGTTTTCATGGGTGCTCACTTCTAACAAAAAATACAAAAATAAGTAACAAAACAAACAGCGCTTTAATCCTTTGTTTTTCGTGAGATGAAAATGGGAGCCACATGCTTAAGAAGGGAACCAATACCCTATAATGCTAAATTAATGCATAAAATGAATGAAGAATGTGATTCAGCGAGAGTGCAAATAAAAGAGAGTGAGTAGTTTTTAGTGACCAGTGAGGAAATATCAGTGAAGAGAGATTGAAGTGAACAGAGAGGAGTCGGAAGTGAGTAGTGTGGATTGAGAAGTGGGCAGCGAAGATTGAGCAGTGACAGTGTGTAAAAAAATCGAAGGTTGAAAGTGAAAATTGACTTTCCCTTTTTTTTTCATTCATGTTTGGCCACATTCATTGTCAGCTGAATGCCTCTCTTTTTTCATTCAATTCTCTGTCACGAATATTTTTTCGCACGTCGTAAAATGTCCAATTTCTGTTTACATCCGCACAATCCGACTTAATGGACAAATAGAGCAGTTAATTAGTATTCTAATTAACTACTATACACAAGTTTTGAGGTGATTGGAAGAATATTCAGGAGTTACGGTCTAGGTTACGGTCTAGTTATATTTCTCAGTGGAAATTGTCAGTGACAGAAAAATGAATGAATAAGTGAGAAAATGCATTCACCAAAATGAATGTTATTTTGATCCCTCAGTTGAGAATTTTCAAAATTCACGCTGAATTTCACTCATTGAAAATGAAAATTTTAAACTCTGGTAGTGATAAATGAATACTGAGAAGTGATCAGTGAAGAATGAATAATGATGAGTGAGAAGTGAGTAGTGACTCACTTGAAAGTTAAAAAAACTGTAAATTTCGGTCAGTGAGGGATAAGGTGTTAGTGGAAAGTAATCAGTGAAGAATAGGGTGGCCCACACTTATATGAAAACCCGTGTTGAACTACCATTTGTTTTTTTTTTTCATCTTTATTGACGTATAAAATGATGAAAAAAAACTTATATGAAAAACAAAAAAAATGAAAAACCTCCTGAATAAGTTGTTTTGGACTCCTAGAAGCTACGTTGAGCGTTCAAGAAAATGCAATCAAGAATGTAAAATATATAGTACAATTACAGTTATTCTAAGGCAACGATGAGAGAGTTTTACACTTGGTGAAGTCTGCTTCCCACCGCAGCTGTATGATGTTCATCGTAGTATTTTCTTTGTATTCCTCCGTGACCCATGTGACTCGACGAGAGAACAAAGACGCACCTGATAATTGGAACTGAACCACGAGAAGGGAAGAAAAACTCCTGAGTGGTTCAATCATCAGTTCCGCTTCTTAACATTGGTAAAGAGCGAAGAGTGAAGAATGGGCAGTGAAAAGTGACGAGTGAAAAGTAAGAAGTGTAGAGTGAGGGCTTATTACAAAGCCAGCAGTGACGAACGAAAGCAAAGAGTGTCAAGCTGTGAGAAGTAAGTGATTATAAGTGAGTCATGAGTGAGAAGTGCTGACTGAGCCATGAAGAGTGAGAAGTGAACCGTAGTGAGGAATGGAAAGTAAGTAAAGAATTGAAAGGAGTGCTATTGTAATCAGGAAGAAGTTAGCATTGAAAAGTGAAGAGTGAATAGTGCGGAATGTGGTTCAATAAGTGAGAAGTTAGGAGTAAGGAGTGAGTATACTATATATAGTATATAGTTGTATAGTTATAGGAGTGATCTGAATGGTCTCATGGAATAACATTGGGTTTACAATAGGACACAAACAAATAATAGATAATAAGAATAAATAATGGAATGGCAATCAAATAGGACTCGAATGGTAATGAGACAATATGTGGCAGAAAAATGGTGATAGAACTGCGATAAAGAGGCAAAAGAAAAGCCACCGAGTGGCCTTCGCTTGGAAAATTGTTACAATAACACTGACTGGAATTACAATAGTATATAAGTAATATGATACTTATGTGGAAACGGAGTGACGAAAATATTACACGGGTCTGTTAAGGAGTGGCAAAGGAATCACAATCGAATGTCAATGATCAGAAAAATCAGAAAGAAATATTCGATCGAATGGCAATCGGACACAAGGAATATGTTGATCAACTTGCGATGAAGTGGTGAAGATATGGCTATGGAGCTGATGATAATGATAATCGTATTAGGACTACAATGAAACAACATTGGAATGCCAAAGAAGTGGCATTCGAATGGCACTTTTAAAGAAATGAAATAACATTGGAGTGGCAATAGAATACACTTGGAGACACAGTGGCAAATAATGACAATCGAGCTGAAATAAAATAGCAATCAAATGGCAGCCACATGAACCTATGACAATCAAAAACAAATAATTTGAGAACCTGTTGAAAATTTAGTGGCAAGGAAATGGGGCTGGAATGGCAATGAAGTGACATATAAATGGCAATGCAATTGCAATTTAGTGGCAATAAAATGGCAATTGGTTGGTAGTCGGAAACACAAGTGAATGACAGTAGAATGAAAGTGATATGATGTATTAAGAATATTAGTAAGATAAATTTAGTTAGAATCGAATGGCACTGTCGTGATAACTGCGGCAGTAGAATGGCGAACGCAAGGGACTCGAACGAAAATGGAAAAACCTTTGGAGTTGTATAATAGTAATGTTGGTGGAACTGCAATGATGTGGCAATGGAAGGGCGATCGATTGGCAGGAAAATTTTGTGGCAAAAGAATGGAAATGAAGTAACCAAGAAATGGCAATGCAATTGAAATTGAGTTTCATTGGAGTGGAAGACAATATGACAGTTGATATAAAATTTAATATGTAACAAGGGAATGACAAAAGAATAAAATGATATGGGTATCGAATAGGAGTAACAATTGAGGGGCCCAGAATCAAAGGGGTGTAAGTGACCATTTTGTCGATTTTGAGCTGAGCATATCATAAAATTCTTCAGATTTCAAGCTTTCAGCAACTTTTTTAAGTTTATTTCTACGATGATTGGAAAAATTACAATAAATCAGAGAAAATTGGGTTGCTTTTGAAACTCCATACATTTTGTATGGGATGAAAAATTGATCAAAAACTTCAAACCTCATTTACTCGAAAGTGGGGTTTTGTCACTTACATCCCTTTGCTTCTAACTCCCTCAATTGAGAGACAAAGAAATGGTAATCAAATTTCAGTGACGTGGAAATGGGATGGTATTGTATTAGCATGTAGTTGACATAGAAGGAAACATAAATGTTACCAAATCAAATTCTATACCTACAAAAAACTTTCCTGGCTTTCCTGGGAAGCTGACTAGACTGATTAAAGCAACGATGGACGGTGTGCAAAACTGCGTAAGGGTTTCGAGTGAACTATCCAGTTCATTCGTATCTCGCCGGGGACTACGACAAGGTGACGGACTCTCATGTCTACTCTTCAACATCGCGCTCGAAGGTGTGATGCGACGAGCCGGGCTCAACAGCCGGGGAACGATTTTCACAAAATCCGGTCAATTTGTGTGCTTTGCGGACATGGACATTATCGCTAGAACATTTGGAACGGTGGCAGAACTGTACACCCGCCTGAAACGCGAAGCAGCAAAGGTCAGACTGGTGGTGAATGCCTCAAAAACAAAGTACATGCTGGTAGGCGGAACCGAACACGACCGGATCCGTCTGGGTAGTAATGTTACGATAGACGGGGATACTTTCGAGGTGGTGGAGGAATTCGTCTACCTCGGATCCTTACTGACGGCTGACAACAACGTGAGCCGTGAAATTCGGAGGCGCATCATCAGCGGAAGTCGGGCCTACTACGGGCTCCAGAAGAAACTGCGGTCGAAAAAGATTCACCCAAAACGCTAATAAGACCGGTGATCCTCTACGGGTACGAGACATGAACCATGCTCGAGGAGGACCTACAAGCACTCGGAGTTTTCGAGCGACGCGTGCTAAGAACGATCTTCGGCGGTGTGCAGGAGAACGGTGTGTGGCTGAGAAGGATGAACCACGAGCTCGCTGCACTTTACGGCGAACCCAGCATCCAGAAGGTGGCCAAAGCCGGAAGGATACGGTGGGCAGGGCATGTTACAAGAATGCCGGACAACAACCCTGCAAAGCTGGTGCATGCAACGGATCCGGTTGGCACAAGAAGGCGTGGAGCGCAGAGAGCACGATGGGCGGACCAGGTGGAGCGTGACTTAGCGAGCATCGGGCGCGACCGAGGATGGAGAGCGGCAGCCACAAACCAAGTATTGTGGCGTACTATTGTTGATTATGTCTTGTCTTAATGATGTTGAACAAATAAATGTATGTATGTGTACCTACCAAAAACAAACATGTTCCTATCCATCGATTGGAACTGTGCCTGAATTCTGAATGGCATTCAATTGTTTGACACTACTTCAATCAAAAATTTCACACCACTTTATTCCAACTGCACATAATTTTCAAAAAGTTTCCATTTCAATCCACTTCTTCTCTGCCCCACCCGGTATACCTTCTATCTTTCTATTACTGCAATAATTAACTTTCCGCTTCATAAAATTCAATCAGAGAGCTCACTCCGTTGAAATGAGAAATAGTCGAATGGAGTAGTCCTGTGAGAACTTCTCCCCGGCAACGCGGAGGAAGTCAAGCAACATTCTCGGAGCTTACTACTAGCTGCTAAATTCCAGCGTCGAACTCTATCTTCTGCAAACCAGCCAACCAGCCAGTCAATGCTTCCCGAAGCTTCGCACTGTCTTCACAAATCTCCCATAAAGTGAAAACTTTTCGTAAAAAACCACCCTTCGCCGGAGTCGTCATCGCCATTCCCCATTTTTATTTCTGCGCCAGATTTCTCGCGGTTGGCTGGCTGGCTAAAGTCCTCCACCTCCCGGCGTCATCTTCCTTCAATGGCATCGTTTTAACGGCTTATCTAGTGCAGAAATTTTCGGTCAATGAATGGTGCCACTGTCTCAGCCAGAAAAGTTAGCTTCTTTAATTACGCACGCCTGTTCGGGGGTGCGCCGCGCCGTGGTCATCGCCTTCGCCCGCCCACTACCGTACCTTTCAATGGAACTGTTTTGGTGGGGATGATGGTAACGCAAACTCTGACTCTTTCAAAAGTGAAATTTTCATTATTTTGCATAAATTTTCCGGCAAATTTATTTCATCGCCCTTTGTGTCGTCGGGATGGAGCCGGCTGCCGCAGGGTTATGCTTTTGGTAATCTGATGCATTTTTTTATGAAACGGGGGGTGATGGGCGCAAAACATTGTTATTGGTGCGGTACTATAGTCTTAAATTCCTTACTGTGAGTTAACAGTGCTGATTTAATGTTATTTGTTTGTGAATCTTCATCGATCCATGTTAAATCTATTCCCATACAAGTGAATTTAAATCCCAAAGGGAATCGCGCCACTTGGGCGGTGGCTTCTATATTCGTCTGCTTTTCACTATAACTCAGTCAAATTTGAACCAATAGAGCGAGCAATGGCGCTTAAGCCTTGGCTTTCGAGCCAGGGCATAAGGCGTAAATTCCTATGCCCCATCCCGGGAAGGAGAGCTTCAATGGAGTGACATTAACTTTCTTAGCACCGTCACTCCCAACGTTTTTACTTCTTATACATACTAAATACTATAAGGAGCGGCTGACGAGATGTCGCCGTTCCATGATTTGTTGAAATGTATTAAACGCTGCACAGTAGGCCTGGCCGCTTCAATATTTGTAATACATCTCCGATGTACTGCAAGTATTGATAATGACAAGAAAAATGATAGAAGTAGTCGATTCTATCATTTTCCAGGATTCTTCCAATGGATGCCTGTGTATGTGTAGACTAGACTAGACCAGACTCAGTCAAATTTGAACCAATTGACACAACTTTTGGAATGTGGTGAGATAGGTGTAGCATCTACCCGTGTACAACATTTCAAGTCAATTGGTTCAAAATTGACTGAGTTATAGTGGAAAACAGAAGCCATCGCCCAAGTGGCGCGATACCCTACAACATTTTTAACATTTACATGGATAGTTTCGCTGACAATTTTCGGAAAATCCTAAGAAAAAAAAATGGAAATGCAATCTGCAACAGGAAAATCTGCGTGTACTGAGGAATAGTTCACCGGAGTCCGGAGAAAATTATTAATTCAACTAATATTATAAAATATTTCACTGGCTGTAATAGGGATTTTAAAGGCAATTAAGGCAATTCTCCAAGAATTGTTTTCGAGAAGCTCGTTAGAACTTTTTTTCTGGGATTTCCAGAAAGAATTTTCGAACATAATGAAATATATGGAGGAACTTTTGGAACGGAAATCAAGCAGGAACTCTAGGAGGAATTCCTTACAAAGCTGATGGAGGAAATCAATACGAAATTATTGGAGGAATTTCCCAAGATACTCGTGCAGGAATTTGGAAGGGACCTCCTAAGTAAACTCCTGGAGGATTTCCATCCCAGCAACATCTGGAAGAATTCCGGTAAAGGCTTCCGGAGGAATCCAGAACAAGCTGCAGGAATTCCATAAGGAACTTCTGGAGGAATCCAGAAAATAGTTTCTACAGAAAACCTGGATAGAGTTCCTGCAATAATTCTGGAAGCAGTTTCTGAAAGAATCCCCAAAGATGCCTGATGAATCCCGGAAGGAGACCTTGGAGAAATCCTGGAAGTGGTTCTTGGAAGAATCACGGAAGAAATTTCTGGAGAAACCCCGGAACGAGTTCTTGAACCAATCCCGGATATCGACCTTAAAAGAATCCCGGAAGGAGTTCCTGGAGCAATACCAAAAGAAGTTTTTGAAGGAATACCGGAAGAAGTTTTTGGAGGATGTAACTAGATGTGACTTTTCAAGGAAATTCCTGTATACATCTCAGAAGAAACTCCTGGAGGAATCCCGCATGGAATTCCTGGAGGAGTACTGAAGGATTCCTGAAAAAATGTTGCTATTTATTTCCATACTATCACACTAGCCATAAAAAATTCGTGTACATCAAAATATACTCCTGCAGTGTCACATATGACACTGTGGTACTATTGAGTAATAATATTAATATTGAGGTAATAAAGGGCAACAGACGGGTTTTCGATGCTGGGATGGGCGGACATACCTTTTACCCGTTATTCGCTGGGGGTCCTCCAATTGCACCAAACTTAACGCACTTTTATCTCAAGTGTTTTTGCTACAAGCCGTCTGAGCTCTCCATTTGTTGTCTTCACCAACGCCTTGGTGTGGAACCTTATTAGCTCTGTTGTTAAGAATGCTGACAGTCAAGACTCTAGAGGCTCGTTGTTTGATTCCAGATGCATTTTTTTTTCTTTCAAAATATTTGCTGAGGGCAACATTTTCTTCGTCGAAAAAAGCTCTGCCCCATTCCCTTCAGTAATTCCTGGGAAATTCCCCACAAGATTCACAGGAGATGTATCGGGAATTTCTGAAGGAATATCTGGAGAAATTCATGGAAAATAAAAACTTCTGATGGAATATCTAGAAGAAATCCTGTTAGTATCACATGAGGTTTTTTGGTAAAAGTCCCAGAAAGCGTCTTAGCAGGAAATCCAAAAGAGATTATAGCAGAAATAACTAGAAGAATCGCAGTTGAAATTTCTAGAGGAATCAAAGGAGGAATCCTCAAAAACAACAGATGAGATTCTTTTTATACTCCTGTAAAAATTTAATCATACAGTACTGGTTTAAACAGGGATACCAAGGTAAATCTAGAAGGAATTCATGGGGCTATTTCGGCAGGTATTTCTAGAGAAATCTTAGTAGGAATAACTGAAAGAATCTGTCAGTTTTCTACCCTGTCAATGGTAGAATGATGAGCACGGCACTGGCGTTGTCAGGGGGGTTGGGGTGGTTCAGGGTTAAACCCCCCCAAGAGCTAAAATTTGTGGAACAAATTTTCAGTATAAAGCGGTTTGTAACGAAATTTTTTTTCGACTGCGCCGCTATCACGGCGGAAGTCGTGATATGCCGCTATTTTAAAACTAGGAATACAAATGTTCATGGCTTTAGGACATTTGGTCGAATGACATTTGGTCGAATGACGTTTGGTCGAATGACATTTGGTCGAAAGTACATTTGGTCGAATGGACATTTGGTCGAAACCCATTTTTTGGAAGAAGAAGCATATGACATTTAGTCGAATGGACAATTCGTTGAATGGACATTTGGTCGAAAGGCACTAACTGATGAAGAGTTTTGAATGGAAAATAATTTTAAAGATTTCGGTATAATAATTTATATGTTACTGAACTTATTCGGTTTAAGGTACGTTTGGTCGAATGGACGCTAAGTTGTATAGCAATTTGATCGTGTTTAATTATATCAAACATAAAAAAGCAAACATTGTAGTGCAATGTGGGTTTCGGCTCTTCTTTCCAGTTTCACCATTTCATTGCGTTTTTGTTTATAACATACTGGCTTTTCCATCAAACATTTTTCCTTGTTTTCAACATACGCTGTTCTTTCAAGTGTATTAATTGTGCTGAGAGTGAAGAGTGGACATTATGGTTGTGATTTTTTCATCTATGATTTTTCCTTCTTTTGAACATAGGCTATTCTTTCAAAATTCGTATATGTTTGAATGTTATGGCTGCTGTCATTTTATCATGAATTTTTCCTTCTTTGAAACATAGGCTATTCTTTCACGTTTATTTATTTCATTGCGTTTTCCTATACCAACTACTGAATGTTTCAGAAGCAATTTCTCCTTTTGAATACAAGCTGTTCTTCTGTTTGATATTTGGATGTTATAGCTGCAGACTTTTTTATCGGATATTTTTCCTTCTTTTAAGGACAGATTGGTTAGGATCCAAAACTCGCGACTTCGAGCGTAAACAAAACCAGTGCACCTGATCTTCTTGTTTCAAGCTTATTATAAGTGAGCGAAAACAGCATTATACAATGCACTGTTGTTTGAAGCTTACTTCTTGAGAATTGTGCGCCTGAAGTTCTGATGCACTGTTGAAGTGG
The DNA here is from genome assembly GCF_035046485.1 of Aedes albopictus. Lineage (NCBI taxonomy): Eukaryota > Metazoa > Arthropoda > Insecta > Diptera > Culicidae > Aedes > Aedes albopictus. The sequence goes on from NC_085136.1 coordinate 85,267,103, forward strand.
GATTTCAAGACGTTTGTCCTTAAACATAGGCTATTCTTTGACGCAGTGTTGCATATGAACTGAACGCGAGCCAAAATGGTTATTTATGCAACAAGTTGCAAAATGATGATATTTTTTTCAGCACGAGTCGTACATTTATTCAACGAGGCTTGCTTGCTAACATATAAATAATTATGATACCGAAATCCATAATATTATTTTCCACTCACATCTCTTTTCATCAGTTAGTGCCTTTCGACCAAATGTCCATTCGACTAAATGTCATATGCTTCTTTTTCCAAAAAAATGGCTTTCGACCAAATGTCCATTCGACCAAATGTCCGTTCGACCAAATGTACTTTCGACCAAATGTCATTCGACCAAACGTCATTCGACTAAATGTCTTTCGACCAAATGTCATAGATTCATTGGTTATTGCTGTTTACGAAATGTAAGTTGAAAATCAATAAAGGTGTCATTGACCGTTGGAAACCCCTCCCAGAAACAATTTCTGACTAAGCCACTGGAGCACGGGTATGATGAAGTGTGGTTCTTGTTCCTTTTTCCATTCCCATCCTAAAAAAATATACAACATTTATTCAAATTTACATATATAAGTCATACAATTTAACATTATTTCACGTGACTAATTTAATTAGCTATTACTTCTATGTGTTTACGAACATTTCGTCCAGGAGTGGACCTGGTGTGGTGATTAGAGAACGCAAGACAATCACGCCGAGGACTTGGGATCGAATCCCACTCCCGACATACTCACTAAAATGTGGGTTCTTCTTCGGAAAGGAAATAAAGCGTGGATCCCGAGATGAACTAGCCGAGGAAAATCTCGTTAATACAGACAAAAAAAATCATTTGCGGAGATTTCTCCTGGAATTCCTTTAAGAATTCCTCCTGGATACTCTTCGATAATTCCTCCTTCTGAGATTTCTCCTAAAATTCCATTGGAAATTTACGCTTGAATTCCGTTGGGAATTCTTATTCACATTCCTTTGAGAATCCCTGTTGGAAATCCTTTGGAAATTCCTGTTGAAATATCTTTGGAGATTTCTGCTGGCATACTTTCAGGGATTCCTTCTGCAATTCCTTTGGCCCTCACGTCGCCGCCGAGTTCTAAAATAAATATATTCCTGATGGCTTCAGGAGTGTTCCAGTGGTGTTCCGAGGGTTTCTGGGACGTTCAAGATGGTTCCAAGAGCCTTCCAGGGAGTTTGCCGAGTGTCCCATGGGGTTTCAGGGGTATCAGTGCCGTTCGAGGGTTGATCCAGGAGTAGTATTCCAGGGGGTTTCAGGTGCAGTCCAGGGTGCTTTAGAAGGCGATCCAATGGTATTCCTGGGATTTCCTGGGCGTTCCATAAAGTTTCGGGGATGCCACGGTGTTTTAGGGGGTTTCAGGGGCCTTCCAGGGGTATTCTGGGAGATTCGGGTAATGTCAGGGACGTACCAGTGGCATCTAGAGATCGTTCCAGGGGGTTGCATATCGGTCCACGATATTTCAGGGTTTTCAGTGGCGTTCTGGAGGATTCAGAGCAATTTAGAAGTGCTTCAAGTGTATTCCAGTGAAAGTTGGGGTGTTTCAATAGCGTATCGGTGGGTTTCAAGGGGTATCAGAGGTGTTCCAGGTGTTTCTGAGCTCGTTCAAGGGGGTCTCGGTGCGTAAAATTTCAGGAATTTTCCAGAGATTTTCAAGGGCGTTCAAGGAGCTTTCTGGTGTGTTCCAGGGGTTGCAATGGGTTTCAGTGTGTTTCCGGGGCAATTCCAGGGGTTCTCAAGAAGTGTCAGGGCGTTCCAGAGGGTTTACATGAGTGTTCCAGGAGCATTCTAGGGACATCAGAGGCTTTTAATTGGGTCTCAGGTAGTTTCGTGTGACAACAAGGGTGTTTCAGGGGTGATCCAGAGACATTCCAGGGAGTGTCTGGGCGTTCCTCTCATGGACGAAGAGGTTGGTTTCACAAGTTTTCAGGCATTCTCAGGGGTTTCTTGTCCGTTTATTCGCCTCATTCCATTCATATTCACTTCTCTTTACTGAAGTGAGTCGAGGAAGATGCAGCAGTAGGGTTGTCCTAAACGAACACGCAACCCCATCACCAATGTGATGCGATGGGCCAGGCACTTGGCATTTTTATTGCCTTTCGTCCGCAATTTGGATCGAAAGCAAATGAATGATTAATGAATGGCGAATAACGAATAATAATAGGGAATTAACAAACAAAATAATAAACATTTTTCTAAAACTTTAAAAATTGTAGGCACAGCCACTTACACATTGTATCGCTTGCGATGCAAATGAAAACCAAATTTAATGAATAATTTCTAAGTGTGGCTTCCAACTGTTCGCCGGAGTTGCTTATCGCCGCTTACAGGCTGGCCCAGCCAGTCATTTGAATGACAATTCTGATCTAAGACCCTTCCAAACCCCCAAAAACGCCCCTGAGCCCCTCCCCTCCTGAAACCCACCCCTCCTGAAACTCCTTAAAAGCCATCTGAAACTCTGCATGGTCTCCTTTAAATCTCCTAGTAACTCTCCCTTCTTAAACTTCTTTGCAACCTTGTACTTGTAGGTGATAAACTGAATCCATTTAGGTAATGAATCCATTTGGGTAAAACTTCTATTTAGGCAGTCCCGACTCATTACCTAAATAGAGGTTTTGGTGTACACAAACAAAAGTGACAACCGTTCGCTTGCTGAGTAACTCCCAATGTGAATGAAGACGCAAAGTTGAAATCAAGTGTCCTAGTTTCTTGAAGTTTCCGGGTCGTTCCAATAGGCTCCACAGGGCTTGAGGAGTATTTTAGGGGCTTTCGGGGGTGTTCTAGGGAGTCTCAGGGAGTTTCATGGGTCGTTAGGAACGTTACGGAGAAATTCAGGCGGGTGCCATTCAGTTTCAGGAATTTCCAGTTGTTTTAGAGGATTTTAGGGAGTTTCCTCTGGAACTCCTTCTGCAACTTCCTCAAAGCTCCCCTTGTAACACTGAAAAACCTGTTACGCCTTGAAACTTCGCTGAAAATCCCTAAACCCTGCTTGAAAAGCTTCCTGAAATCTCCGGACACCATTTCTAAACGCCTTCTGAAGCACCTTGAAATGCCTGGGATCGAATCCCACTCCCGACAAACTCACAAAATGTGAGTTCTTCCTTCGGAAGGGAAGTAAAACGTGGGTCCCGAGATGAACTAGCCCAGGGCTAAAAATCTCGTTAATACAGATAAAAAAAAAATGCCTTGAATTCTCTCAACAAAAAAACTTTAAAATGAAAGTCATCACCTAACATGCCCTAAAACGTAATGAAACATTTTAAAACTCCTCTGAAATAACCCTAAACCCTACTTGAAAGCATCCCCAAACTGCCGGAAACCACCTTGTTATTTTGACTACCGGAGTGCATCATTCAACAATCAGCGAGGATCGATCAACAGGATGAGCAAGATGGAAAGTAGTGCGCAGGATTTTTGTATGGTGAGATGATAAATGCTCCGTTTCCGCAATTAAATGGTGCTAACAACGTGGGTATTATGATGTCTTGCCTAATTTGATGTTGATTGAGATAAACTTTTAGTTACTGGGATTTTGAAGAGGCAATAAACGGGGAATACTTTGTAAGATTTGATAGATTCACACTGTGCTGAGCAAAATGGAAGGGAGGGAAAGGGGTTTTCACTCCGTTTCGATGGCTATAAACATATGAATTTACATAGGTTGTATATGTTAACTACACGGAGAAATCAAACTACCTAATTTTTGGGTAGATTTTACTCAAAGCTGAGTATATCGAATAAACTAGTTACCCAAAATTAGGTTGTTTTCCCTCTTTCCCCCACCGATGTTGTCAAAAACAAACAGAGATGCGTCTACCCAATGGGGGTCCTTGAGCCAAATAAGCCAATTTTGAGTAAATGTAGGTATACTCAAATTTGGGTTGAATGAGGGGGGTCTTGGGTTGAATTTACCTACTCTTCAGTATATTTTTTTGCTGGAGGTAAAGGCAATTTACCTAGTGTGAGTTTAATCGATTTACTCAAATTTGGCTTATTGGGCGGAACTATGGGATTGCGTCAAAAAAACTCAATTTTGGGTAGTTTGGTGGTTCCGTGTAGAGATGGGCGATCTGATCCGGATCCGTTCAGATGAGCTGAATCACGTCAGTTAGTGAGAGATCTGTATAGCTCACTTTTTAAAAGAACCGGTTCAACACTCTAATACACTTGTAGAAGAAAACAGATTCGCTCCACGAGATCCGAATCCTCATCCTTCACGCTTTTGCCGTGCGTCAAAATGATGATCTCGCCTTGTCTATCTCATTTGATTTAAAGCTGCATCAACCATATGTCAGCAACTTACGAGTCCAATATAAACACCAGCTTTAATATAGACCAGTGGAAAACACTTTTTCCCCACGTTCGAAGTTCACCTGAATCTGCAAATCTATTTTCACTTTTCTCTACAACTACGGTTACATTCACCGATGTTGAAAATATATTTTGCTCTTTCTCCCATTCATCTGCCCCCAAGGAGAATACATTTTACTAAGGTGGCGCAGATAAACATTGCAAACCACTGGTTGTCTCTTCCATTCTTCTGGTGTTCTTATGGAACTGAAATAGTGACGTCACTATTTTAGTTGCATAAGAACACCAGAAGAGTGGAAGAGACAACCAGTGGTTTGCTTAGTAAAATGTATTCTCCTTGATCTGCCCCGCCGCTCTCTTTCCTTTTTTGAAGTCCATCATTGCGAACTGTCATGCATGCGCGGCCTGATACTCTGCCTAAATTTTGATTGCTTACTCAGACGCAAAGTTGACAATGAAAAATGTCGAGGTTTCTTTTCAATAAGAGAAACATCGCAATTATTATTGCTAATGCTAATTGACAATAATACATTTTTTTAAACGAAAACGTTTAGTACGGTTAGGCTAAAAAACTGGCTGGATTGATATTTCGACAATGATTTTTCATAAGGGCCTAACTGACTTGATCGATTTCTCTTCGTCGACTCTCTCTTTGGCTAATAACTTGATCAAAACAAACAAAATCATTATTCTTTTTGTTTCTATAGCAAGATGTAGTAGTCTCCTTCGCATATCAACAAAAAAAACTTTGGAAAACTCAATATACATTCTGTAATAACACAAAGAGAAGATCAATGAAGAGAAATTGACAAAGTCAGTTAGGCCCTAATGAAAAATCAGTGTCGATTTGTGTGAAAATTTTATTGCCTGACTGAATGATATCGTAGGACATTGTAGGATGTTTGCCTTTAAATGCGTGTTTACGTTCGCTGCGTTTTGCTTTCTGAAAAACAAGCTCTGCAATTTACAAAAATTCTGTGAAATTTCATGAGAAAAAAGTATTTTTATCCGTTCGAAGAAGACTGTAAGTATTACCGATGAGAATAGTTAAGCAGTGATTTAATATATTCCCCGATTGTGCTGATTTTAGGTGCAAAATGTCTTCACAAGGAAGCACCTCAAGTGAAGTTTGTTACCACTTCACAAAGGAAGAGGGGAAGGCCGTTGTCGGTATTGCGGAACCTCAATCGCTCTGTCTGCTGGGTCGACTGGCAATATGGAAAGGCATCTAAGCAGCAAGCATCCAATGGTACAATTTGCAAGGGCAACGGCTCCACCAGCATCAATTATGCAACCAGAAAAAGTCCCCAGCATCTCGAGCACGATCTGCAAGCAGGATGTTTCTTATTCGTCGATGCCTTCAGCTACAGATAATCTAGAGACTACTTCGAAAATCCCGGTTCATCGTCCTGTGGATGTTGCTTCAGCTTCAGCAACCTTGTCGCACGGTGTTGCAGGCAACAATGTCACGGTATGTCGACGTCATCAAACCGATGTCTGTTCAGAAGAGCAGACTGATTGGTATACAGCTACTGAGGATGATCTGCTGTGAGTACCAACCTTTTTCCATCGTTGAAAATCAGGAATTTCGAAAGTTTTTGCAATTGTTAAATCCGAGTGACACCTTACCCAATCGGAAAACTTTATCTAACAGCCTGCTCCCAGTAATTTACAATGAGCATATGGACAAAGTTATGAAGAGTTTGTCAGAAGCCCATGCTGTCGCTCTAACGAGCGACGGGTGGATGAATTCGAATAATGTAGTATACTATGCTCTCACAGTTCATTTCCTGAATTCGAAAACTGAACTGCAATCATACTTACTGGAATGCTCCGAATTCAGTGAGAAACATACCGGTGAAAACATTTCCAAATGGATTTCGGACGTATTGATTAAGTTTTCTATTACTGATAAAGTAACGGCCATTGTTACTGACAATGCGGCGAATATGAAAATCGCCGCTTCAAAATTGGAAATTATTCACCTATCATGTTTTGCGCATTCTTTGAATCTTGTCGTTCAACGTAGCACCTCCTATTCAATTCAGTCGGTTGTCGACAAATGCAAGTCCATTGTACAATACTACAAGTTGAAACAGGACGGATGGATGGATGGAATTCGACAGATGATATGCTTAAGCGGCTTTTGACCAACAAGAAAGCTATTATATCAACACTTGCACAATTGAAGTCTAAACTTCGCTTGGATACTCGTGAATGGGAAATAATCGAGAGTTCGGTCAAAATTTTGGAAATTTTCTTTTACGGAGGAAATTTCTGCAGAAAAGAACGTTTCGTTGTCGAAAACAGTGGTTCTGGCCCGACTCATGACAAGGCAAGTACAGCAGAATTTGGAGAAGCACCCTTCATTACCGGCGAGTGTCCGTAAATTAGGGCAGGAGCTCCTAAGTGAGATTTCGAAACGCTTTGGCCACACAGAGGATATTCCCAAGTAACAATTTAAATTTTATCAAAGTTTTTTAGCGATTCAAAAATCCTAAACATAAAACCATTGATGCCGACTTGAAAATGCTCTCGAGTTCTTGTATGCCTCAATAAGCTAACGTTCTGGCTAGTTGGCCCAGTCTTATTAGGGTCTACAGGACTTCGTATGCAAACCGGCTTAGGATTTCGGGTTGTATCATAGTTTTATCAATCTTCTAAATAAAACCATCTTCTGACTTGTTTGTTTTGATTATTTTTCACTCTCAATGTTCGATCGTTAGAATAAATTATGCTTCGTTGTTTATCCAGCTATCAATTGGAAAGATGCAGATATGGAATTCAGATTTGTTTTCCTATTTAATACGTGTCAGGAGACATGCCACGGAAAATTTGTGGTGAATGTGACTGTGATAATGACAAAAACTAAGTGCGCCACACAAACTATGCATAATTTGGAAGTTGAATGCATTTAATTTACTCGGTGGAATTGGGTGCAAAACAGGTAGAGCGGAGTTAAAAGACATTATGTAATTTTTCTGACAAAATAAAAAGACGGAAACGTGTTGTATGGTTTAATTTGATCTTAAGCTGTACGTGAAATCATAAAATTGAGTAATATTTTTTTGTATTTACATGAATTATCCCGGCTAGGCGACATATTTTCCTGATAAAACTCTGTGTTCTTGATGATTCCTCCAATAGGGCTAAACCTCCTGAGGTAGTCATAACTGAGCTCATGATAGAACTAGCGGTTTTATCACGGCATTTTTTGGTTTATGTTACGGCCACAAAATCTTTTGTTGGTTTTATGCATTGCCTCATAGTTTTGTGTATTTGTTTACAAAAAAAAAATCTCCGACAACAACCACAAATGCAAGTTTTATTGAAATGGTATATAATGAGTGATAAAACCAATTCATGTCTACTTGCAAGTCTTTAATTGAAGATGTTTATAGCAGAAGTTATATGATAGTTTTATGGAACGCCAAAGGTTCAAAGTAAAAATCTACCACATAAAACTAATTTAGAACAACTAGCTTTTTGACATGCTCGTGTAAAACCAGGATAAAACATGAATAAACCTTCAAGGCATGCTGATTGTTACTTGGGATTGAAGTCGTGCGTTGGTCAAGCTGTTTTCTTGGACCCCCGATATAAAAAAACAAGGCTTCGGTGAAGAATCAAACTTCACTAAAACGTATCAATCATTGATTCAAATGATGGTGGAAGCTGATACAGGGAGCCTGGCTGATCACGAACTTACGACCGAGGAAGTGGATGTCAAGCCTAAGTCACTTGTCTAGGAGGAGTTTGATGCAACCGTTAACAAACTACAAGGCAGCGTGGATCCAAAATCATCGGCTTCGAACGAAATTGACAAGTATTTGGCTGAACCGATCCTTGCGAGGAACAAGGATTCGCTTGAGTGGTGGGAAATCAGGAAACTTATTTATCCAAAACTGTATGCAATAATGCAAAAACGCCTTTATACTCCTGCAACACCCGTTCCGTGTGAGCGAATCTTCTCCAAGGCGGGTCAGATTTGTTCTGAAAAACGAAGCTGGCTTTGTTCGAAGAACATCTCGCAAATCTTATTTGTATGTCATAATTCATAAATTCTAACGAAGTCAAAACTGAGTTGAATGTGCGAGCAAATACATGTATTTGAATAAATAAAAATTTAAACCTATATTGTAAATTCGTTTTTTTTTTTGTTTCTGACAATACTCTTGTTAAAAGAATGGTGATCCGCAAAGAAGATCCGGTTCACCTTAATGAATGATCCGGCTTTGATCCGATTCGCAAAGGGATCCGTTTTGCCCACCTCTAATGTTACCCACCTCTAATGTTACCCTTCAGGACGCGCGATGTAAAAAGTACAACACTACTGAAAACCCCGCTCGTCGTATACAGCGCGAGCGCGGTGCAATTTCGGTTGCTTGATGAAGCGTGTCCTGAAAGGTTAAGAAAAGAGATAGACATAAAGTAGAAGAAAAGGGACGGGCTAGGGATTGAATCCAAGACCCTGCATACGAAGCAGAAGAGGTAGTATAGCTCTACTATATTTGAAGCGCAAAAAATAACGAACAAACTTTCGGGTTATTTATATCATTGATTAGATTGGCGAGTTTCAGCCACAAAATTACTACATACACCTATCAATAGGTCGATTTCAGACCACCTGACCCCTGCATACATCTTAATCTGGAAAGCCAAAATATACTTAATGCATGTTTGTCCTCGATAATGAAAATCGAGTGAGTCATTAATCTATAATGAAGGTAACCATTTAGACACACATATATCTGACAAAAGTTCCTCTATCAGGTTTTGTGCGACACTCTGGTGGTACCATCTACTACTCTCAAATTACAATACAACGAAGTCCACTTCCGTCCAGGTCATGTATCATCAAACTCCGCCCGGATCCATTTGTCTGCGGAACGGCCGGCATCCTGCGTTGGAAACGTGCTTCTCCGCAATATAAGTCAATTAGATTGCCCCCGGGGAATGATAACAAAAAGAAAAAATAAGCACACCTGAAGTAATGAAAATCAAATGTCATTTTCACGAACGAACAAAGACAACGGGACAGTGCGGTGACGTTACTATACGGTAGATGATGGCGAACACATCTACCGACCGACGCCGATTACGACGACCGGATGCCAGCAGAATGTCGTCTTCATCAGAGGGATCAGACTGCCACACAGTCTAAGCTGCTGCCTGGACGGACACAATGTGATGCGGTCGCCTGCTGCTGGCTATCTTTCCGGGCTTCCTCTTTTCGGACGGTTGTGTCCGCATGGTTGCACAAAAGTCATTAGCAGGAAGTAGGTAGACGTGCGCTCTCTGGTCTCTGGTTACACCGACCGGCGGCGGCAGCGGAAAAGTCCAAGTGGCTCGGATTGGAGCTGCCCGAAAAGCGTGTGCTCATCTCGGGTCATGAAATTTTAATAATACGTGAATTATATTAATCTTGTCTCGGGCTTGCCTCATTGCCGTCACACGACACGAGCTCGAGCGTGTGTAGCAGAAGGCAGGATCCACATCGTCGGACACAGACAGCGCGCAAGACAAAAAGATATTCCAACGATATTTTTCAATCTTCTTCAAATTGCTCACTGGAGACCAACTTTCACTCGATATGGCTTCATCGTCGACCATCACCAGCTCCACAGCTAGTAGTGGTGGAGGCAAAGGTGGATTTATGCAGAGACGACCATGTTTTCCAAGGATGGGGAATAACACTCCACGTGGTGAGTGATGCGATGATGATCCCAACTTTGGCATATATTTGAACTATACCGTTCGCTTCAGGTGTCTTTGCTGATCAGGAAATTGTACATCCGGAGCCGTTAGGTCATAGTCTTGATGTAGTAAGAAGTTATCCCGCGATTTCTTTTGAATTTGCTTCAGGGACTCCCGCAGTTTATGATGAGGCTCATGCAAGTAGAAAGAGCCTCATCGTGAACTGCGGGAGTCGTGTTCCATCTGGGATTCCTCCTGAAAACCCTTTTCTGTGTGCTCTGGGAATTCCTCCAGGAGTTTATCGTGAATTCTTTTAGTAGTTCCCCGAGAATTCCTCCAGCAACTCCCTGGGAATTCCGAGAATTTCAAATTTCTTCAAGAACTCCTCCAAAAGTTCTCCTAGAGATCCTCGGGAATTTCTCCAGGAGTTCATCGCAATTCCCCCAGGAGTTCTCCGGGAATTCCTCAGAGTTCCTGGAAAATTCGTCCAAGAATTTCTCGAGAAGTCTTCCAGGATTTCCTCGGGAATTCTTTCAGGATTTCCTCGGGATTTTTTTCAGGAGTGCTTCGAGAATTTGCTCACGAGTACCTCTGGATTTCGTCTAGGAGTTCTTCGGGAATTCCTCCAGGAGTTCTTCGGAAATTGCTGCAGGAGTTTCTCGGATATTCTTTCTAGAATTTCTTAAGAATTACCTTAATTAATTAATAGTACCTCGAATTCCTCCAGAAATTCCTCGGAAATTCTTTCAGGAGTTCCTCGGTAATTTATCATGGAGTTCCTCGAGAACCTCCTCACGGAATTCATCGGGAATTCCTCCAGCAGATCCAAGGAAATTCTTCCGGGAGTTCCTCGGGAATTCCACCGAAAGTTTCTCGGGAACCCTTCCAGAAGTTGATCGGGAATTCCGATAAGTTTATCTCGGAAATCCTTCCAAGAATTCTCTGGTGATTCCTGCAAGAGTTTCTTGGAAATTTCTTCAGGAGTTCCTCAAGAATTTTTCCTAGAGATCATCAGGAATTTCTCCAGGAGTTTATCGCAAATTCCTCCAGAAATTCCTCGGGAACTGCTCAGCGACTTCCTAAAAAAAATCTTCAAGAGGTGCTTTGTGAAGTCCTCCAGGAGTTCTTCGGGAATTCATCTAAGGTTTCCTCGGGAACACCTTCAGAACTTCCTCAGGAATTCTAGCAGTAGTTCCTCGAGAATTGCCCAAGTTCCTTGGGAATACCTCCAGGAGTTCCTAGGGAATTTCTCCGGAAGTTTCTCGGAAATCCTTCCAGGAATTATTTGGGAACTCCACCAAGATTTTTCGGAAATTCCTCCAGTAATTCTCCGTGAGTTCATCCAGGAGATCTCCAGAAATGCCCCCAAAAGATTTCTGGGAATTCCTGTAAAGGTTTCTTGGAATTCTATCAGGAGCTCATCGAGAATTTGCCCTGGATTGGTTCGGGAATTCATTCAGGAGTTCCTCGGGAATTGCTCCAGAATTGCCTTGGGAATTCCTCCAGAAGTTCTTCAGGAATTCTTTCCTGAATTCCTCGAGAATTTTACCAGGAGATCATCGGGACTTCCTCCCAGACCTCCTCGAGAGTTCCTCCAGGAGTTTCTTGATAATTCTTCCTCAAGAATGCATTCTGGGGTTTCTTGGAGAAATTTTCGACGAACTCCTGGAGAAATTTGCAAGGATCTCTTGGAGAAATTCCTTTGAGGGAAACTCTCGAAAAACTCCTGCAGTAATTCCTGGGAATCTCCTGAAAGAATGACCGGCGAACTCTTGAAGACATTTACGAGAATTTCTTGGAGAAATTTGCGAGGAGCTCGTCAAAAGATTTCCGAAGAACTCCTGAAAGAATTTTCGGGGAACTTCTGAAGGAAATTGTGAGGGATTCCTGGACGAATTCTCAAGGAACTCCAGGAGCATTTCACGAGAAACTCCTGGAAGAATTTCTGAGGATTTCTTAAAGTTATTCCTAAAAAAAAGCCTGCGGCAATTCTCGGGGAATTCTTGCAGCAATCCCTGAGAAAGGAATCTCGAGACCCTCCTGGAGGAACCCTCGGGAAACTCCTAGAAGAATTTCCTGGACTCTCCTGAAGGAATTTCTGGAGAACTCCTAAAGGAATTTCCAAGGAACTTCAGGAGCAATTTACGAGGAACACCTGAAGGAATTTCAGATGAACTGCTGGAGAAATTTTCAAGAATTTCTTGGAGGAATTCACGAGGAACTCGTCGAAAGATTTCCAGAGAACTCCTGAAATAATTTTCGAGAAACATCTGGAGGAATTCTAAAGAGCCCCTAGAGCAAATCACTAGAAACTTCTGGAAGAATTCACAAGGATTTCTTGGAGTTATTCCTGAATAAATTTCCGCAATGAAACTGTGGCAATTGTCGAGGAACTTCTGAAGAAACTTCCTGAAGAATTTCCGAGACTCTCCTGAAGGAATTTCCGGAGCTTGAAAATGGCTCTTCCAGTCTTAACAAAATTCAAGACTGTCGATTTTTCGTCCAGTGTTGTTTTATCGAAAAGTCGGCAATAATTGAGTCCCTAGGAAAGTCCTAAATGAGACCAAAACGGACAAGATAGCTGTATTTGAATTTTGTCAAGACTGGAAGAGCCATTTTCAAGCTTACTCCTGGATAAATTCCCGTAGAATTCCCGGAGGAGTTTCCGACGAACTCCTGGAGAAATTTCCAAGGATCTTTTGGAGAAATTCCTGAAGAACTGTTCGGGAAATTGTTGAAAAACTCCGGGAGGAAGTTCCCGGGAACTCCTAGAGGAATTTTTGGAGAACTTCTGGAGAAATTCCCAAGCCTTTTTTGAAAGATTTCACAGGGAACTCGTGGAAAAATGTCCGGAGAACTCCTGCAGAAATTTCCGGAGGACTTCTCGAGGAATTTTCAAGGAACTCTTGCAAAAAAATCATAGATCTTCTAGAGAAATTTGTGAGGAACTCCTTGACGAATTCCCAAGGAATTCCTGGAGAAATTTATGAGAAACTTCTGAAAGAATTCACAAAGAATTCCCGAGAACTTCTAGGAATTATTTCTGAAGAAATTTCCGAGAACATTCTGCAACAATTCTCGGGAATCTCCTATAGTATCAAATATCGAGAAACTCCTGGAGGAATTTCCGAAGAACTCCTGGAGAACTTTCCAAGGACTCTTGGAGAATTTCTTTTGGAAAAATTCTCAAAAAAAACCCTGCAGCAACTACTGAGAAACTCTTGGAAAAACCGGTCAATTATTAGAGAAATTTCCGAGGAATTCGTGGAGAACTCGTCGAAAGATTTTTGGAGAACTTATGAAGGAATTTTCGGGGAACTTCTGGAGGAATTCATGAGGGAGTCCTGGAGCAACTCACAAGAAACTCCTGGAGCAATTCACGAGGAACTCCTGGAAGAATTCTCTAGGATTTCTCGGAGTTATTCCTGCAGAAATTTCCTAAATAAAAAATCTGCAGCCATTCGCGGAGAACTGCTGGAGCAATCCCTGAGAAAGGAAGGAATCTTGGGAAACTCCAGGAAGAACTCCCGGGAAACTCCTAGAAGAATTCCCGGGATTCTCCTGAAAGAATTTCCGGAGAACTTCTGGAGAAATTTCTGAAGATTCCAGGAGGAATTCACGAGGAACTCCTGGGGAAATGTCTGAGGAACTGTTGGTAAAATTCTCTAAAAACTCCTGCCGCAATTCCCCGGGAACTCCTGGAAGAATTTCCAGTGAGCTTCTGGAGAAATTCTAGAGCATTTCTTGAAGTAAGGCAAAGGGAACTCGTCGAGAGATTTCCGAAGAACTCCTGGAGAAATTTTCAAGGAACTTCTGGAGGAATTTTCAAGGAACTCCTGGAAGTATTCGCGATAATTTTTTGGAGTTATTCCTGAAGAAATTTCAAAAAAAACCTGTGGCAATTCTCGGGGAACTCCTGCAACAATCCCTGAGGAAGGAAACTCGAGAAACTCCTAGAAGAATTAGCGGGACTCTCCTGAAGGAATTTCTGGAGAACTCTTGGAGAAATTTCCAAGGATCTCTTGGAGAAATTTCTGAGGAACTTTTGTGGACATTCTCGAAAAACTCCTGCAGCAATTCCCGGGGAACTCCTGGAGGAATTTTCAGGGAACATCCGGAGGAATTCTCAAGGAGCTCTTGCGTAAAAAGAGATTTCCTGAAAGAATTCGCGAGGAACTCCTGGACGAATTTCCAAACTTCAGGGGAAATTCCCGAGGATTTCTTGAAGTTGTTCCTGAAGATATTCCCATGAAAAATCTGCAGCAATATCCGGGGAACTCCTGTAGCAATTGTACCCAAGGAATTCCTGATAATCTTCTCTCCCGGGACTCTCCCCTGACAGAATTTCCGAGGAATTCCTGGAGGAATTTCTGAGGAACTCCTGGAAAGAAAATCTTAAAGAACTTCTGGAGGAATTTCTGGAAAACTCCTTGTGGAATTCTCATAAAAATAAAGAATGTTCTTGGTAGTAGTGAGGTGCTTGAAATGCGAAAATGGGGAGTATTGTAATCACGCCGATATTTGAATAACAAAAACAAGTTGAACTGATTATACTTTTTAAATCAATAAACAAATAAACAAATAAACAAATAAACAAATAAACAAATAAACAAATAAACAAATAAACAAATAAACAAATAAACAAATAAACAAATAAACAAATAAACAAATAAACAAATAAACAAATAAACAAATAAACAAATAAACAAATAAACAAATAAACAAATAAACAAATAAACAAATAAACAAATAAACAAATAAACAAATAAACAAATAAACAAATAAACAAATAAACAAATAAACAAATAAACAAATAAACAAATAAACAAATAAACAAATAAACAAATAAACAAATAAACAAATAAACAAATAAACAAATAAACAAATAAACAAATAAACAAATAAACAAATAAACAAATAAACAAATAAACAAATAAACAAATAAACAAATAAACAAATAAACAAATAAACAAATAAACAAATAAACAAATAAACAAATAAACAAATAAACAAATAAACAAATAAACAAATAAACAAATAAACAAATAAACAAATAAACAAATAAACAAATAAACAAATAAACAAATAAACAAATAAACAAATAAACAAATAAACAAATAAACAAATAAACAAATAAACAAATAAACAAATAAACAAATAAACAAATAAACAAATAAACAAATAAACAAATAAACAAATAAACAAATAAACAAATAAACAAATAAACAAATAAACAAATAAACAAATAAACAAATAAACAAATAAACAAATAAACAAATAAACAAATAAACAAATAAACAAATAAACAAATAAACAAATAAACAAATAAACAAATAAACAAATAAACAAATAAACAAATAAACAAATAAACAAATAAACAAATAAACAAATAAACAAATAAACAAATAAACAAATAAACAAATAAACAAATAAACAAATAAACAAATAAACAAATAAACAAATAAACAAATAAACAAATAAACAAATAAACAAATAAACAAATAAACAAATAAACAAATAAACAAATAAACAAATAAACAAATATACAAATATACAAATATACAAATATACAAATGAACAAATACACAAATAATCAAAAAAAAAACAAATAAACAAATAAACAAATGAACAGATGAACAAATAAATAACAAATAAACAAATGAACATATGAACA
The DNA here is from genome assembly GCF_035046485.1 of Aedes albopictus. Classification (NCBI taxonomy): domain Eukaryota; kingdom Metazoa; phylum Arthropoda; class Insecta; order Diptera; family Culicidae; genus Aedes; species Aedes albopictus. The sequence goes on from NC_085136.1 coordinate 85,282,815, forward strand.
AATGAACAAACAAACAAATAAACAATTAAATAAATAAATAAACAAATGAACAAACAAATGAGTTAGTGAATAAGTAAATTAAAAAAATGAACTAAATAATAAATTAATAATAATAATAAACAATAATAAATAAATGAATAAATGCAAACAAATGTGATAAATAAAATGAATGAAAGAATGCAAAAATGAATAAATATGAATAAATCAATGAATAAACAAATAAATGTGAATAACAAAATAAATGTACAAATCGATATATAAATATACAAAAATATAAATAGATAAATAAAAAGTTCATATGTAAACAAATGAAAAAATAAATAAATAAATAAATAAATAATTAAAAAATCAATAAATAAATTGATAAATAAAAAAAACAAAAAATAAGTTAATGAATAAATGAATCAACAAATGAATAAAAAAATAAATAGATAATTAAAAATATAATCTTTTTTCTCCTGGATTTTTTTTTCAGAAATTTCATCTGAATTCTTCTATAGATTCTGTCCTGAAGTTTCAAAAGAATTTGTTAATGATATTTTCAATTCGAGATTTTCCCACTTAGATTTCTGCTAGAGATTTCATCCATGAATCTTTTTTGCTTTTCAAGGATTATATCTGTATTTTTAAAGTAATTTCTCCAAGCATTGTACTTAGAAATTCTAAATTTTCCTATAGATTTCTTACGGTATTTTAGGAGAAAACTCCTTGAAATTTTTGGAGGATTTCTCTTGAAATTCTTCAACGCATTATTAATAAAAAACTTTTTTGTAATTCTCCAGGAACTCTATCAGGATTTTTTTTTGGAATACTTATACCAATTTTCATGGAAATTTTCCAGGAATTCCTTTGGAATTTCTTTCACATACTCTTTTCGGAATTCTCCAAAATTGTTTAGTGAAATCTCCTGGAACTTTGTCAGAAATTTTACCTCAGAAAATTTCCAGGGTTTCTTTTTGGAATTCTTCCTGTTATTTATCCTGATGTCTCCTATGGATTTCTTGCAAAATTTTGCTTTCGTAAATTTTCAAAGTGATTTCTCTCGAAATTCTTCATGACATTCCTGTCGGAATTATTCCAAGTAATTCTTTCTGAATCTTTCTAGGTATTGTTCCCGAAATCCTTAAAAGGAGTTCTCTAAGTATTTTTAATTATTTTTCTTCCATTAGATTTCTCTCGGAATTTTTCCAGAGATTCTTTCCGGTATTTTTCCGAGTGTTTCTTATATAACCTCCGTAATTCTTCCAGAGACTTCTCTTGAAATTGTTTTACGGATTCCCTGCAGAAATTTTCTAAACATGTATTCCGGAATTGTCCAAGAGGTTTCTTATGGATTTTTTTTCAAGTGATTCAATCCCGAAGATCCTTCAAGAAACACTTGGCTTCCTCAAGAAGTTCTCCCGGATCATTTTTATTGGAGTCAAGTGAAACTTACTATTGATATGAGGAATAGGAATGAGGAATGAATAGAGCTGATACTGCTGAAGCGGTAAGCGCACGGGTATTTCGGGGATTCTTCTTGGGAATCCTTTCCCCTTTCTAAAATAATATCCCCCTGGAAATCTTTCAAGGATTTCTCCTGGAATTTCTTCGGTAATTCATCCTGGAATTCCTTCATTGATTCCTCCTGAATTTCCATCGAAATTCCAGTAGGAATCTCCGAACGAATTCTAGGAGGAATTTGCGAAGGAATCCCCGAACGAATCAGGAGGATTTCCTAAAAAAAAAGTTCTAGAGAAATCCTCCAAGGAATTTCCGAAGGAGTAAAATCCCTGAATGGGGATCCAGGGGGAATCTTTGCAGAAAGATTTCAAGGAAGAATGCACGATGAATTTTCAGGAGGCAACCCCTATTGAATTTCAGGAGAAATCTCCGAAGGATTTCTGGGAGTAGTCCCGAAGGTATTCAAGGATATATCCCCGGATATATCCAGTAGAAATCCCCGAACTTATTCAAGAAGAAATTCCCGAAGGACTTCTAGATGTAGTCCTCGATGGAAGATCAGAAGAAATCTCCAAAGGAATTCCAGTAGGAATCTCTGAAAAATTTCTAGGGGAATTCCCAAAAATATCCTCGAATAATCGCCGGAGAATTTTCAGGAGGAATCTCCGAAGAATTTTAAGGAGGCATCCCGAATGAATTCCAAGAGAAATCTCCGAACGAATTCCGGAAGGAATTCCAGAATAAATCCTCAAGGGATTAAAGGACCATTTCCCTAAAGAATTCCAGGAAACTCTCGAGGGAACTACAGGAAGAATCTCGAAGATCTCCAGCAGGAATCACCAAAGGAATTCCAAAGAAAATTTTCTAAGGAATTTGATGAGGAATTTCTAGTGATTTCTGCTGGAATTCTTTGAGATTCTTTTTGTATTTCTTCGAGGGTTCATCCCGGAATTTGCTCCTTCGGACATGGCTTCTTGAACTCCTTCGAGAATTCCTCCTGGAATTTCTTCGGGGATTCCTCCTGGAATTACTTTAAGGAATTCTCCTGAAACTTCATGAGGAATTCTTTCGGGGATTCCTCCTGGAATTCCAACAGCGACTACTTCTAGAATTTCTTCGGGTATTCATCTTGGAATTCCAGGAAATCCTTCTAGAAATCATTCGGGAATAACTCCTGGAATTTCTTCGGGGACTACAACTAATAGTCCTTTTGGGATTCCTTGTGAAATTCTTGTGGATATTCATCCTATTCGTTCGAGGATTCCTTCTGAAATTGTTTGAGATTCTTCCTGTAGTTTCTTCGAGGGTTCTCCCTGGAATTCCTTCGGGATGGCTACTAGAGTTCCGTCGGGGATTGCACCTGGCATTCGATTAGGGATTCTTGCTTGGAATTCTTTTGGGTAATCTTCCTGAAATTTCTTCGGGGACTACTTCTGAAAATTCTCTCGGAAATTTCCGGGGGCTCTTCTTGTAATATTTTCAGGGACGCCTCCTGAAAATCTTCCTGGAATTCCAGAAGGATTTCCTGAAGAAGGTCCAGGAGAAAACCTCGAACGAATTCCCGTAGGAATCCCTGCAGAAATTCCAGTAGGAATCCCCGAAGGATTTCCAAGAGAAGTCCCAGAACGGGGATCCTGTGGAAAGCTTTCATCAGCAGGCATCCCGGAAGAAATTTATGTAGGAATCCTGCAATGTGCAATTCCCGACGTAACTCCAGGAACAATCCCGAAGGAATTCCAGGAATAACCCTCGAAGAATCTACAGGAAGAATCTCAAAGAATTTCAGCAGGAATCCCCAAAGGAATTGCAGAAGAAATCTCCGAACGAATTCCAGGAAGAACCCAAGAAGGAATTCCAGGACATCCTTGAAACAATTCTTGAACGAATTCTTAGAGGAATATCCACAGGAATTTCATGAGAAATCCCAAAAGGACTATTAGTTGTAGTCACCGAAGAAATTCCAGGAGGGATTTCCGAATGATTTTCAGAACGATTTCCTGGAGTTCCAAGATGAATACCAGAAGGAATTCCAGAAGTAGTCGCTGTTGGAATTCCAGGAGGAATCTCCGAAAGAATTCCCCATGGAGTTTCAGGAGTATTCCTTTATAGAATTCCAGGAGAAATCCCCGACGAAATTCTTGGAGGAATCCTCGAAGGAGTTCTATAAACCATCTGCGAAGGAGCAAATTCCGGGATGAACACTCGAAGAAATACAGGAAGAATCTCAAAGAACTCCAGCAGAAATCACCAAAGGAATTCCAAAGAAAACTTGATGAGGAATCCCCTAAAGATTTCTAGGAGGAATCATAAAAGGACATACAGTGGTTAATTCTCGCAAGAGTTCCAGGAGGAATCCACAAAGGAATTCCAGAAGCAATCACCAAAGGAATTCCTTGAGGAATTCTCGATGGAAGTGCAGGAGGAATCCTTGAAAGAGTTTCAGGCAAAATCTTCGAAGAAATTCCAGGAGGAATCCTCGAAGTGAATCCAGGATGAACCCCCCAAGGAAATCCAGGAGGAATCCCCGAAGGAATCCTTGAAGGAATTCCAAGAGGAATCCTCGAAAGGATTTCAGAGGGAATCTTTCCAGAAAAGGGAAAGGATTTGCATGAGGAATTCCCGAAGGAATTCCAAAAGCAATCTCCTAAGGAATTCCATTTCTGGAATTTCTTGGAAGATTTCTCCTGGAAATACTTCAGGGATTCTTCCTGGACTTCCATTGAGAATTCATCATGGAATAACTTTGGGGATTGCATCTGGAATTCTTTCAAGGATTCCTCTTGGAACTCTTTCGAGATTCTCCCCACCCCAAAGGTCTTTTAAAGATTCCTTCTAGAAATCTTTTAGGGATTCCTCATGGTATTCCTTAGAAAAATTTCTTTGGAATTCCTTTGGAGATTCTTGCTAGAACTCTTTGAGATTCTTCCTGCATTTCTTCGAGGGTTGTTTCTGGAGTTTCTTCAGTGATTAACTCCTGGAGATCCTTCGAGGATGGCTTCTAGAACTGCTTCGAGGATTCCTTCAGGTTTTTCCCTGAATACTCCCCCCAACTCCTTCGGGAATTCTTCCTGGAATTTCAACAGCGACTACATCTTGAATTCCTTCGGAGATTCATCCTGGAGTTCGCCCAGAGATTCTTCTTCGGAATTCCTTCGATGATTGATCCTGAAATTCCTTTGTGGATTCCTCCTGGAATTCTTTCGGGGAATCGTCCTGAAATTTCTTAGGGGGCTACTTCTGGAATTCCTCCTGAAATTTGTTCGGCGATTCCTCCTAGAATTTCTTAGAGGATGCCTCCCAAAAATTCTTCGGGGATTCCTCCTGGAAATCCTGTTCTGTCCTGTCCTGTCATGAGATCAAGGAGCAATCCCCTAAAGAACTTCAAGAAGAATCTCCGAAGGAATTCCTGTTGGGATTCCTCCTGTAATATATTCGAGGATTTTTCCTGGACTTAATTCAGGAAATCATCCAAGAATTTCTTCGTTGATTTCTCCAGGAATTCCATCGAGGACTACAATTATAAGTCCTTCGGGAATTCTTCCTGGAGTTCTTTCGGGGATTCCTATATGAATTTCTTCGTGGATTGCTCCTGAAACTCCTTCGGGATTTCCTCCTGAAAATTCTCTGGGCATTCCTCCTTGAAATCTTTCTGGAAATATTCTTCCTGGATCCCCGTTCGTGGACTTTTCTAGAAAATCCTTCGGGATTCTTCCTGGAATTTCTGTAAGGATTCCTCCTGCAATTCTTTGGAGAATTCCTTCTGGAATTACTTCAAGGATTTCTCCTGGACATCGAGAATTTTTCATGTAATTTCTTTGGGGATTGCTTCTTGATTTTCTTCGAAGATTCTTTCTGGAATTCCAGAATTCCTGTTGCATATACTTTTATGATTATTCCGTATGGGAATCCTCATAGAAATCCTTTGGAAATTTCCTTCGGGGTTTTTGGAATTTCTGCCGGAATTCTCTGAGATTCTTCCTTGAATTCCTACGAGAATATGTCCTGGAATCCTTACGGGGACTCCTCCTAGAAATCCTTCGGGCGTTCCTCCTGGAAATCTTCCGGGCAATCCCAAGTCTAATACCGCCGCCGTCGCTGAAAGTTGCCACCGGCGGACCAGAAATCTAAACATGGAAAAAATCCAAGGATTCTTCTGGGAATTCTTCCTTTTATTTATTTAGGATTTCTTCCATGGTTTTCTTGCAAATTTCAAGACTTTCTTTGGGAATATCCTTTTGAGATTTCGTTTGGAGTTCTTCTGGATATTCGTCCCGGGAGTATCCCAAGGATTTCTTCCAAAATAAAAAAAATCTTTCCAGAATTTTTACAAGAAACTCTCTTCGGAATCCTCCCAGAATTCTTTCGGGAAATTCTTCCCGTGATTTTTTTCGAAATTGTTATAGAAAATTTTCTTGGAATCCTTCCAAGGATTTCTTCCAATACTGTCCCTTGGATTATTACTAAAATTCTTCCAAGGATTCCTTTAGCTTTTTCCATGAATTTTCAGAGCTTTTTATTTATTTATTTTTTTGAGAAAAGGATTCATTCAATATATTTCCGAAAATGTTTCCAGCTTTTTTCTTCGGAAATCCAGGGCTTTTTCCAAGAATCATTCGAGGCTGTACAGTCCAGGTCGTTGATATTGGGTGTGTCCAATCCAGTGTCCTCAAACAAAAATCAACATACAGTTATTTCACATACAAGAAGCCCAAAACAAAAATTGCGGAATTTATCAATGTAACGAAGAACGGTTGAAGCGTAGGGCAAATACAACAACAAGGTTGAAGCGTAGGGCAATACAAAACAAGTCGTTTTTAATTTCCTTAGACTGAGAAAGCCAGTTGAACTAATCAATTATTTTCCAGTTGAAATTCATGTCACTATTCCAAAGATTTTCTCAGAAATTCTTCCAGATATTCCTCGGATAGTTCTTTAGATTTCCTTATAAAATTGATGAAGAAAATATTCTAGGCATGTTCTTCAAATGTTCCCTTGGTTGGTTTCTTGAAAAGATACGACAACAAATTGCTTAAACGAATTCTTCTAGGAATGATTCTAAATATTTCCTCTGTAATTCTACAAAAGATTCAGCTTAAAATTCTTAAAAAGATTCATCCAGTTATTCCTTTTGAAAATCCACAACAAAGTCCTCCAAAGATTCCAGAAAGAATTTTTCGAGCTACTTTCAAAAATCCTCCAGAAATCTTCCTAGGAACTCATATACTGATTCATGCAACATTTTCACAATAGTTCCCCTACACATTCATCTGAAGCTTCATCTGGGGAATTGCTTATTTTTTCCCAGGAATTTTTCTAAATATTCTTTCTAGACTTTCTAGACTTTCTATAAGGGTTTCTTCTAAGATTTCATCAGGAATTCTTTCTGTTGCCCCAGTGGCGTAGCAAGGGGAGGCGGGGGGGTGCGGTCCGCACCTGGCCCCCGAATTTAGGGGGCCTCCAAATCAGGGCAGGTCTAGTGTTATAAACCATCCCTGATTTGGGGGCCCTCTGAATTCGGGGGCCCAGTTTGAATAAAGTTCTGTGATTAGAGAAAGATTCCTATAAGTATAAGTTCAACACTTGCCGATCTGCTGATAGTTATGCAGGGGCCTTTTCGTGATGATCAAGAGATTTTGGAATGGGGAACACAGATGGCTATTTTGAAGTTCTATTATTAACAATTAAAAATGTATACACTTTATTCGTGTAGTTTTGTTTATATTAGTTTGATGACTACTCTTTGCACCTGCAGGAGCCCCAAAATACAATAAAAAATGTGTTCAAAATCAAAATTGAATTTTACGATATTCAGTACCGATATGGAAGTAAAATTCATGAGCATTATGAAAACATCCATGATATCCTAGCCACAGAACCAAACAAAGCTCTTGATTTAGCTTAAGATAGCAGCTGAAATTCAGGGGCCCCATTCATCAAAATTAAGAACTGAACGCATTCAACGTCCTTGAAGGCTTTCTGTGGGAATTCCTTCGGGCAAGAATATCTTTTAACGATTTATCAGGCAGTTACTTCAAAGACTTCTACAAAAATTCCTCTAAGATTTACTTCAGAACATTGCATTGGTTTACGAATACTTACAATGATTCCTTCAGGAACTCCTTCTAACATTTCTTCGGGAATTTCTTCAAAAAATTATCGAAAAATCCTTCAGGAATCCCTTTGAATTTTTTTTGTACGAATTTCTTCAAGCATTCGTTCAGAAATACCTCTTCGAAAACGATCATAAAGCCATTGAAGGATTATGTCATAATGCCCTTCAAGAAATCCTTTAGATGGACCATAAGAAATCTGTCCATGTATGATTTTATAAATTTCTTCAATAAGGAATCTTGCAGGAGTTCCTCACTGAAAATATCATTTATGATTTTTTGAGATCATGATTGGAGCCATACCATACCTGAATGGATCCTTGGGAGATTTTCTAAAGAAATTTGAATGAATTCTCGAAGGAATCCTTGTAGAAATGTCTGTAGCATTTTTTGTAGAAATTTCTAAAAAAAAACCTTGAAAAATCGCCTGGATGAATTCTAAGATGTGTTAGGAAAGAATCATTGGATTGATTTTGGAGGTATATTTGATGATGTTCTGGAAGTATTTTTACAGAATTAGTAAAGAATTCCAAATTCTTTGGTGCAAATAAAAAAAAAAACAGTCTTCAAAATAATTCCTACATATTTCCTTGGAGGAATTTCTGCAGGGGGAGGAAATGAGGAAATTTGTGCAGCAATACTTTGGAGATGAATGTGTTCATCTTTGTAGGGTTATCTGAAGAAAAACTGAAAAATCCATGAACGAATCTTTATTCGTAACTTGAAAAAAATCCTAGGAGAAAAGATTTAATCTTTACTGGAATTTCTTGAAAGATTTTTGAACGAATTTTGAAAGAGGACTTGAAAACATTGCCTAAGGAATCTTTGGATGATTTCTGAGGAAATCCCTGCAGGTATGACTAAAGAAATGCTTGAAAAAATTCTTAAGAAATCCTTGAAAGGACTGCAAAATCATATGAGGCAGTGCAAAATGAACCCTTGAAGAAGTTTATAAAAAAAGAGGTACTTTCATCCCGAAGAAATTTAACAAAACCTTCCTGCAAAGAGTCAATCACGATTTGTTCCAGAAATACTCCCGAGTAATCCTCCAGAGATTGCTCAACAGATGTTTGCGAATCTCCAAAGAAACTCCTAGAGGTATTTCTGCAAAAATTCAAAGAGGAAACAGTGTAGCGATCACATGGACATACTCTTGGAGGTATTCTAAAAAGAACCTTTCGAGAATAATATTGACGATTTTTTTTAGGTACTTCCTGGAGGAATCTTGAAGAACTCTTTGCGGAAATTCTATTGGAATATGTAGATGAACTCCTGGTGACTTCGTGGTGAAGGAATCTCTGGAAGAATTCTTGTCGAGATCTTTGGAATTAAAATCAAATAAAATCGAACTTTTTGAAATATCTGAAGGAGTTCCTGGAAGGATTTCTGGAGGAATCCCTATTCCACAAGGAATTTGAATTATTTCTGAAAGTATCGCTTTAGGATTTCCTTGTTGGAGGATTTGTATAAAAAAAACTTCTAGAAGAACATTAATAGCTGGAAAATTTTGAAACAATACCTGGAGGCATTTCAGATGAATCTTCTAAAAATTTTTAGAAAGAAGGACACTCTGGAGCAACTACATTAGGCACTCTTTTCCTGAAGAAAGCTTTCAGAAAACCTCTGAAGAAATCACTGGAGAATTCTTTGGTGGAATCTCCTGATTGAATTCTAGAAGACCCTTTGGACGAGCTTCCGGATGAACCTCTTGAAGAATTATTGGATAACTTAAAGAACTGCTGGCGGAATTTCTTGAGTTTTTCCTGAGAGAACTTCTACGGAGGAATCGCTTACGAAGTCTCTGGAAGAGTTTCTGGCTGAATCTCTGAGAGAACTCTGAAAGAGTTCCTGTGGTGGGAATTTCAGAAGGATATTGAGGGATAGGTGAAAGAATTCTTGGAAAAATATTTCCAAGACAATCCTCAGATAAAGCTCTGGATGAATTATATGTTGTTGGAAGAATCTCTGAATAAGTTCTTATAAATGTTTATGAAGGAATTTCTGAAAGTAGCTTGGTAAGAACTTCTTGTAGACTTGTTGGAGGAACTCCTGGAGGACTTTCTGGTAGTACTTTAAAAGGAATTCCTGGTGGAAGCTCCAAATGAATCACTTTGAATCTTTAAAGAATTCCAGAGTATTTCTTTAGTATAGATTCTAGAATAATAGAGTTTTGGTATCTCGCTTCAAGAGTTTCTTGTAGAATCTTTGCAAGAAAACTCTAAAGAGGTACTGGAGAAATTCCTCAAAAATCTCTGGGACAATATTTAGAAAAAGCCGAAAAAATTCTTCGAGGAATCTCTGGAAGAGACTCTGAGCAAATCTTGGAATAATTAAATGAGATTTTTTTTAAGAAAATGCATAAGAAAAACTCTAAAAGAACTGTCGTGCTAGATCTAGAATTCTTGGAGAATCCTGTAGCAGAATCGCTAAAGAAAGCTTTGGGCGACAGTGTTAAAAAAACCTGGAGTAATTCCTAGAAAATTGTCTGAAAGGGTCTATTGATAAATGTCCAATGAAATAATTCGAAATGAAATCTCCTGATGAAATGCTGTAATTATCTATGTAGGAATTCTTGGAACAATCTTTAAATCGTGAGAAAAAAACTGTGAAGGAATATCTATAGAAACCACTGAAGAGTTTATGGGTGAATTTCTGTAGCAACCTTTTGAGTATTTTTGAAAGAGTACTCGGAAGAAAGACTGAAAGATTTTTTGACAGAATATGCTAAAGGATTCCTAAAGGATCCTTTGAAAAAATATCGTCGCAAAATCTGGGAATCTCTTATTCTTGGGAGCACCATCTTGTTTCAAGTATCCTTAGCTTATTTAAAATGGACTTTTCATGTCTTCCGACATCGTCAGTTTTTTTTTCTCATAACATAAACCATGCCCTTAGAAACCCCGGCTTCTTGTCCGCTTCCACTGTCTTTGGATTTCCCACTTCTTGCTCAAATCATAATTTTCCTTCAAAATCCGCAGCTGCATTCTTGAAACTCCATTATCCTGTCTGATTTCTCTCAATTCAATACTTACCTTGGTTCAATTTATTTTGATATTTATATTTCAGAAATATTTCTACCCTAAAATGCGCTCAAGAAATTTATATTGATCCCAAAAGTCATATGGGGAAACTTACACTATTTGTTTTGTTGTCTTCGTCCTGGGGTTTTATGATCGGAGTTGGCTTCTAATCATTCCCAACCAAGCTGAATTATATGACCATTTCACGCAATTTGGCCGACAAAACCCTTATGACGAAGAGAACAAACCTGCCGATAATACCCAAAGTTACACTATTTACAAAAACTTAGACTTGAAGGCACAAAACTCAAATATGAATCCATTTGGTCTACGTAGTTTATGAAAATAGAATAACTAGCGACTGTTCGTGGGACTAACCTAGTTTGCCACGCCCAGCGTCAGTAGCGGTACTAGAAGTGTCAAATGAATTTTATTTATCAAAACATCATTTCAGAGCATCTTTTCTCTACAAGATAAACAGTTTAAAATAATCAATCATTGCAAGTAAAGTTATTAAAATAATTAAACAAGAAAAGTAATTATAGCACCAATGGAGGTCTAGTATATTTCCATTTTTATGAACAGCTTCTCACAGAAAATTGTAATTCATGATTAGCTACTACATTTATGTTTCGAGCAGATTCTCTACAATGAAAGTCTCTCAAATACATAAAGACAAATCAATCAATCAATCAGATTCTCTAGAATATAAATATTTTAGTTACTACATTGTAGCATTTGCGACAGCTAGTGAAACATTTATCCAAAGTAGCCAAGCCATTCAGAAGTTATGAATTTTCAGATATACCATTTGAAAAATACGAAAAATATCCACAAATATTCACTCCACAACACACATAACTTTTAAACTGGTTGATAAAAGTTGATTGAATAATCAACAAATTCACTTGTTGTTAAGCAATCAGCAGCGGCTGACCTACGAATATGTTCATTCTCGACAATGCTAAAAACATATGCAAGCATTTTTATTGACCTTGTTGCATTTCACTTCTCTAATATGCATCGTTTATGTCCATACGATCAACGATTATGCCATTAGTCAAGAACATGCGCATCATTATTTGGTGGTGTATTTTAATATTTCCAAAACATATCTTTCACAGAGTAAACTCAATCGCACAAAGAGAAAGTTACGATCATGCTTCAGCAAAATGCCACTGCTTTACGTTAGCAGTAGAATTTCATTCAAATATCCCACCCGAGATGCCACCTTCCCGTGTGTTTTTTCGGTCTCCGCTTTGTGCGACAACGAACAAAACTGGTTTGACTTGCTCAGCCGTCCTGCTGCTGCTGGTCCGTTGCTTACACACACATGCAAGCGCATAAAAATTGCTGTTGTCCACTTCGAAGAAAAATGGTTTTGATATGGAAAATGACATTTTCCACTAATTACGTCTTCGACAAAAATCTTCCTCTTGAAATTTCCTATCTTTGGACGGGACTCAAAAAAGGGCTTCTCATGCAAAGTTTCCGAGTTATTGCTGTGCAAAGTAAAAATTTGGCTGAAAAAAAGTCACCACAATTTTGTTCAAAAATGGTTTTTGAAAACTGATAATCATTTTCCACAAGTTAAAAAAATCCAGGTGATACCTTGATCATTCCTCTAACTGTGCACGGAGACCGTTTTCAAAAATAATGCTTCATTATTTTTTAAAAAATCATAGAGTAAAAAGTGAGGAAATGCTTCCAGTTTCACCTTAAGTATATTTCGTTGAAAATCCTGGAGAAAACTTTCGGGTAAATTACGGAGGCTGGTCAGTGTAATTCCCTGGAAAATCGTAAAGGGATTCTCACATAAGACCTGGAGGAATTGTTGATAAACCCCTCCACGAATTCCCATGGAACTTCTGAAAGAATCCCTGAGGCACCAATGGAGGGACCACCGAAAACTTCCTGGAGAAGATTGGAGAGAAAATTCTGGAGGAAATCCCGTGGATCTTGACGGAACTCCCCACGAAATGGTAGGGGTATTCCTGGAGAAATTCCTAGAATAATTGCTAGAGAGACCCCGGAGAGATTTCTGGAAAAGTCCTGAAAAAAATGCGAGGAAAACTCCTAAAGGAATTGCCAGTGAAATCCTGAAAGAAGTCGCTGAGAAATCCTAGATGAGATCCCATCAAAATGTTGCATAATTTTCCGAGTAAATCCTGGAAGAATTCCCTAGAAAAACTTGGGAAATTCCCATGATAACCCTGCAGAAACTCTTGGAGGAATCTTGGAAAACTCATGGGAGAATTTCCAGAAAAATCTTGGAATTTCCACAAAAAGCTGTATGAATTTCCGGAAAACTCTTGATGCGTCTTTTACAAATCTTGGAGGGAATTACCGGTGAAATTATTGGACAACATACAGGGAAATACTGCCTATGGCTTTGCCTTTTCCTTTGGCTTTGCCTTTGGCTTTGCCTTTGGCTTTGCCTTTGGCTTTGCCTTTGGCTTTGCCTTTGGCTTTGCCTTTGGCTTTGCCTTTGGCTTTGCCTTTGGCTTTGCCTTTGGCTTTGCCTTTGGCTTTGCCTTTGGCTTTGCCTTTGGCTTTGCCTTTGGCTTTGCCTTTGGCTTTGCCTTTGGCTTTGCCTTTGGCTTTGCCTTTGGCTTTGCCTTTGGCTTTGCCTTTGGCTTTGCCTTTGGCTTTGCCTTTGGCTTTGCCTTTGGCTTTGCCTTTGGCTTTGCCTTTGGCTTTGCCTTTGGCTTTGCTATTGGCTTTGCTATTGGCTTTGCTTTTGGCTTTGCTTTTGGCTTTGCCTTTGGCTTTGCCTTTGGCTTTGCCTTTGGCTTTGCCTTTGCCTTTGCCTTTGCCTGTGCCTTTGCCTTTGCCTTTGCCTTTGCCTTTGCCTTTGCCTTTGCCTTTGCCTTTGCCTTTGCCTTTGCCTTTGCCTTTGCCTTTGCCTTTGCCTTTGCCTTTGCCTTTGCCTTTGCCTTTGCCTTTGCCTTTGCCTTTGCATTTGCCTTTGCCTTTGCTTTGCTGTCAACACAATGAAATGTTCATCATAATATCATACTGGTCGACACTTCAACGAATTTAATAAAAAAAATTCCGCCAATCAGAGAACACACATCTTCTATGAAATCCCAAAAATTGTCATCACTCATTACACGTTGTCTGTCAGTCAGCGAGCAAAAAAAACTCTTTTCGCCAACCTACCCCCATGCTTTCATTCCTTGAGCCTTCGCAAGCTCGGATCACGTCCCGAAGCGCAAGCTGCTGCAATCTTTCTTTTTCTCAGCCTACCTACATATTTCGGGGGTTCCTTGTCGGATATAGCAGTTGAAAATTTTTCTCACGATTTCCTCACACAAGCAAAATCGCACAAAAGTGCTTGTTCTGCCACACTGCTACTACTGCTCACTCGTCCCTCCAGCTACGTCTACCGCAGCCGCCGCCAAAAACGCCGATTGCAGCATACCGGCGCGAAATGACGTCGGATTTTCAACATTGCTATACCTACTACTGCTGCAGTATCTTCAGCCCGGGCGGCGGGCGTTCCACCTCATGTTAGTTGCTAAAGACATTCTTCTTTGTACGTAATGTTGGAACGTGTAGGATCATTTAGCCCTTTCAGGGCAAAATTAACTGATAATGCATTCAAATGGTTTACGCGTGTCATAACAATTGTCTGAGATTATAGCCAATTTAAAGGTTTTTGTATGTAGCAGCCTTTCTAAAAGTTTCCGAAGAAAAGGCAATAGCCAAATTTGCAACTAAATCGTAAACGATTGAACGAGCATCACTTATTTGGACTTCAACAGTGATATGTAGTAACAAGTAATAAGTAAGAAAATATACCTTCACCAAGAAAGAACCAAGAAAGCAATAAAAATAAATAAAGAAAAACAAAAAAAAGTGTAAGTAAAATAAATTTAAAAAAAAATACAAAACAAAGAAAAAAAAAACAAAATAACGCAAAAAAAAAATATCATCTTAGTTAGCTACTTTGCATGTTTTCCAAATATTGTTTTACAATTTTTGCATTAGAAAGCTTGCTTGTCCAATGTTGTTTTATTGATTTTAAATTATACCTTTAACAAATCACTTTTTATGATTAATACCTTTCCTCTGATGTTCTTTCTGAATTCTGCAGAAAGGAAAGGGTTAATAGAGAGGAACGGCCGTTTTTCTCCGGCCATATATTTTCTCGTTTTCGCAAAAATGTGTATGTACGTCTTGCAACCTACCTACGTGTCACGATCAACTTGTCAACAAGAAAGTGGATGTGGCGAAAAGTTTGTCTTATAGGTACATATTCATCTGCAGGAGCGGGGTGGTGGTGGTGGTGCTGCTGGTTGCCATCAACTTGGCTTGGCAAGTGAGTGAACCGCTTTGTGCATGGTGGCGGCCGCAATATGCTGCTACTCAGTCACTGCGGTTCGGCGGTTGAGGTGGTTCCGAAATATCAGTATATTCTAGTGTTGAATAAATTGTTTTTTTTTTTAAATTGGGAGTTCGCATCATCAGATTTTTATAGTATAGATTCAGCAACAATTTATTAAAAGTTCAAAATAAGGTTCAAAACATGTGTCATTTGAAAACACTCTTGTGAACTTTTTGTTTTTCAGTGTGTAAGTATTATTAAGAATTAAACTTACAAAGCTCCAAGCATCTAGTTTTCTGATTGAGCTTTTGAGTTATCTATCTTTTGACGGTGTTAAGTTATCCAGAAAATCGTTTGGAAGTAATTAAATTGAAAATCGTTACTAGTGATTCCATGAAATTTCAAATATATTATAAAACGAGTCATAACCTTAAAAAAGCGGTCTTCCGTATCAACGATGACCACGTAAGCTCGCAGGACAGCCCTACACGTCTTAAAAAAAATCAGAAGAACCTGCCTATGCACATTGGGCAAAATCAAGGTGGAAAAAATTAATAACTTTCTTAATACAAGACCATATGTGATCATCAATGGCTTATTCGAAAGCAAAGTTTCTCAAGAATGGGTTGGTGGAAGATTCACGTACGGGCAACTTCTCTAAGCGAGTTATAAAGCCTGTTTTACCCCGTTTCCCCCTAAAATTTGTGAATTTCTGATATTTTACGGCACTTGTTATGATTTTAATGATTATTTCGCTGGGATACCATCGCCCCACTCCCATTGAGTAACGTTACATACAAAAAGTTATTAAAATGTTGGAATTTTAGGGTGTTGTGTGGTCAATTAGGCAATGGTATATTTTCAAGGTAGAAATTCATGTTTTATTTTTATTTATGATTTTTTACGTGACAATAACTAAATAAATGATCGAATACACATGGTTTATTGCTAAAGAAACCATTTTTGGCGAGTTTGATTTTAAGTTATTGGTTATATTTAAGTTTTCCCGCATACAAATATGAGCAGTTCCCATCCTTATACCACCGATTCCAAACATTTCCAAACGATGAGCCATTGCTTATATACTTCAAAAACATCCTAAATGTTGTTTACGCATAGCCCCATAGACGGGAGGTGACGGCAGCATATAGTTTTAGAGCTTAGTTTACCCAAACTCCCCTATAAACTTATTTTTTATTGTTTTTAAATTAAAGCAACTTTAACTTGGAACTTCTATGCATGATATGAGTTAATATTGATGAAGAGCTAACCAGCAATATCTCTGCATCCTATGAAATTTGGAAATTTAGGGTACAATGGGGTTAAATGAAACAAAAACAATCAAAGAGCTTGAATGACCATATAAGTTGACAAATAACTGGTTTGAAAGATAATATCCATACCAGTTCATTAATGACTGATTGATGCACAGGTAGAATACATATAGCCGAAGCGCTAAACGCACGAGTATTCAGCAAAACCATGCTCAGAGTGTTGGGTTCGATTTTTTGTCGGTCCGGGGTTTGGCATTATTGAAATTCCCTTGACATAATGTCAAATGAACGACAGCATTTCCTCAGAATTGATATGTGTATCAACATATTGACTTGATTTTTCGTATGCGGATAGTACTGACCGTCAATTTTAATGTGGATTGATTCAAATTGATTGAGTTATGTCGAAAAACAACCCGTGCAAAGAAAGAATTGAGTGTATGTAATGTAGGGTGCAAGACTTTTTGGACAGGGTGTCAGATTTTGCACAGTACGAACAGCAAAGTATCTAGCCGAATACAAAAAATCAGGCCAATACCAATACAGTAATGTTCCGATTTTATCACGGTCTCCATGAGTCAGTCCTACATTTTTCATTCATTTGCTGTTACTTTTTAGAGCAAGTGTTTTCCAACTTCCTCAAAATGAAGGTTGAAGGCGCGATTTGAAACATTAAATTAACATTAAATAAACAAATTACAAATTACAAATTAAAAATATTAAAAACGCGTATAGATTTTGTAGAATTTTTAAAAGCATTTTTGAAAAGCGGCGTGATAAAATCGGAACAATACTGTATCTTGAGGAATTTACATCTAACCTGAAGAGTTTTGTTTTTTGTGCAATTGAACTTGATTAATTACTAAACTTTTCTTTTGCATTGCACTAAGGGCCAGAATCGCAATCTAGCGGAACTAAATTAATTACTTCAAAACGAAGCATTTCCGACACATAGTGTCTTCGACAAAGTTGTTTGACATCATCAGAGTCATCTATTGCTAAGAACGTAGAAGTTCGCAACTCGTCCGCATAGGTGGCACCACCATCAAACTTCTTTGTTTTACGTCCTAGAGACTTGGCGTCTTCGGCAAAGTTGTTTATTTTGGAAAAAATAAACAACTCTTTCTCAGACGTCAAAATTCCACAGCCTACTGTTTTCGAGTTATTTAAAAAATAAAAACCAATCAATGAAAATCAGTTTTTTAAGCTAATTTTGACATTTTTACCAGAAACCATGTGAGTTTATTTTTTTTTCTAATGCATATATGTCAAACCAAGCACATTGTACAGGAATATGTTGAATAGTAACATTAAAAATTGAAAATAAAAATACAAATTCGAAAAAAAAAACAGTGTGAATTTCATGCCTTAATATCTCGCAAAGCGAAAAATAATGGAAATGTGCGACATCGATTTTAAATATTATTTCACGTATTGATTATAAATTTCTTCATCTTCAATACCAAAATTCCGAGAAATAAGCAGCAGCATATTTTGCCCCATTATCCCCCGAACGTCATATTTATAACATCTCATTGGAATCAGAATGTTATCATATGAATGATATATTATATTAACTGCAATGGAGCAACTTTATTATACTTTTAGGGGAATTGGGGTGAAACAGGCTTGACACCCCGCTGAAGCAATGTCGTAAGTACAAGAATCATTCGTATAGAAATTATCTGCCAAACAAGCTATTTGTCAACTTATATGGTCATTCAAGCTTTTTGAATTTTTTTCTCATTTAACCCCATTGTACCCTAAATTTCCAAATTTCATAGGATGCAGATATATTACTGGTTAGCTCTTCATCAATATTAACACATATCATGCATTGAAGTTTCAAATTGCAGTTGTTTTAATTTAAAAACAATAAAAAATAAGTTTATAGGGGAGTTTGGGTAAGCTAAGCTCTAAAACTATATGCTGCCGTCACCTCCCGTCTATGGGGCTATGCGCAAACAATATTTAGGATATTTTTGGAGTATGTAAGCAATGGCTCATCGTTTGGAAATGTTTGGAATCGGTGGTATAAGGATGGGAACTACGCATATTTGTATGCGAGAAAACTTAAATATAACCAATAATTTAAAATCAAACTCGCCAAAAATGGTTTCTTTAGCAATAAACCATGTGTATTCGATCATTTATTTAGTTATTGTCACGTAAAAAATCATAAATAAAAATAAAAAATGAATTTCTACCTTGAAAATATACCATTGCCTAATTGACCCCACAACACCCTAAAATTCCAACATTTTAATAACTTTTTGTATGTAACGTTACTCAGTAGGAGTGGGGCGATGGTATCCCAGCGAAATAATCATTAAAATCATAACAAGTGCCGTAAAATATCAGAAATTCACAAATTTTAGGGGGAACTGGGGTAAAACGGGCTCTATAACTCGCTTCATAGAAGTTGCCCGTAAATGAATCATCCACCAACCAATTCTTGAGAAAATTTGCTTTCGAATAAGCCATTGATGCTCACATAGTGTCTTTTATTAAGAAAGTTATTAATTTTTTCCACCTTTGGGCTTGATTTTGCCCAATGTGCTATGGTACATCCCGACTTCAAATTGTTCAAGAACCGCTACCAAACCGCCTGGAACGAATGATTGCAAATCATTAGGGAATTCAATGACAAAACTTGCACCGACTTCCTAGATACAATCAACGAAAAAAATCCACAGCATACAAGGTGAACACCGAGAGAAGGGTTTCCCCTCAAGATCGATGGAACCCTTGACCCATAGTAGATCTTACATGCTCTTGCGGAATTCTGTCATGGGATATCTGTAATTGTAGGATACTCTGGTGTGGCGCACAATTAAGAATAGTGAATTTTCCGATTATCCCGATCAAGGACAACTCTTTAGCAAAAGCTTTTTTCATTTCGGACTCCAACTTCGCCCTGGCTAGAGTCAAGACCATACGCAATAAAGGCACAAAAACATGTAGGAATCGTATCCCTCGACCTTTCCAAGGCCAACAAGCGGGCCTGGGCCCCCAACATTCTCAAGAAACTAGTGGAAAAGGAGTTATCCGGTAAGGCTCTGTCCATTAACTTCGTTGACTTGAAGAGCGGGAAGGGGGAGGAGTGGTTGTCTGGCCAGAGTCTACGGTCCCCACAATTTGCGATTTTTTTATGGACAAAAATCTACCAGGGGGAAGGAGGTCTATCATGACCAATGGACATCGCCCAATCTGCCCAGATAACCAATTTGCACGTATAATGAAGATTATGACTGTGTTACACGTACGGTAAAGTTACATCGAACTATTGAAAGTTTATTTGAACACCATTACGAGTTATGCTGGCATAGAAAAAGTGCCAAGTAAAATCGTATAATCATCGCAGTACGGAATTATGCAAATTCATTTGACACTTTGTGAGTTCGCTCACACAATTTTGCGAAGAAATTAAGCTTTTCACACAAAAAAACATCAGTATATCGTTTACCACGATGTAGTCTCACCTTATAAAAATTAATTGGTATTCTTATACGACTTTACCAGATGCATCGCAATAAGCTCAAAAAATTATATCAAATGCGATGAAAATCGTCCCACCGTCGTCATGAATGCGATAGTAACTTTAAATAGTACTTTGTATGATGTACTGGGTTCATCCTTAAGCGACTCCTGGTTGTCTGAGTGTTGAACTTTATTCGGAACTTCCTCACGAACAAAACCTTCGAGGTCGTGTTCAGAATCCTCCGATCAAAAATTACGAAAGAAGAGACCGGTGTGCCTCAAGATTTTGTGATTTAGGGCGCCCTCGTCGTAGACATGAGCAGGGTATTTCTGATGTTACCGTAAGGGGCGTGTATATTAGTATACGCAGACAAAAATCTGTTCTTTATCATGGAAAACCACTCCCACACAACCAACACGAAGTCGTATATGATGTAAAAAAGGATGCTTAAGTGGAGGCTATATACGTACATTTACCGCATGTAAAGTGTACGCATATTGCCTCCACTTTACCATCCTACTCAACAGCATATGCGATCGTGTATTGGCTGGACAGTCAATCAAGAGTTGCTTGCGCATACTTCACCCAATAAATGTGCTTCATAAGGTTGTAGGCGATGTTTATAGATGGAGGTTGTTGTGAAATAGAGGCGGCGATAGGCAGGTAACCACTATCACGAGGTTCCAGTAAAACTCTAATAAATCAATTTACACTCCAGAGATATTGAGCTCGAACAGATTGAGAGGTCTCGTGTGCAAAATTGTCATAATGAAGTCGTACCAGAGATCATATATCAATATCAAATGACAGTCATCGTACAGTTTCCTCCAGCCTGTACCATGGGAAATAAAATCTCCCATGAGCAGCCGCGGCTCATGTATAACCGAGCAGATTTGGGCAAGTTTCGCCCAAGATGGGCAGGATGGGTAAGGTTACATCGGGAGTTGGCCATGTTTCCGATAGCGCAAACCTACGACAGTTCCGGTATAGAACAGAAATCACATCTTCATCCACGGTGAATACATTGTCCTTCTGATAGATCTGGTATCCACAGAAAACTGATCAGAAACCTTTTTCTCACCGTTCTGACAGACTGAGGGCAGTCGACGGCAGTCCAGTTTCTGAACAGGAAGAAAACGGTTGTGGGTGGATCGTTGAAGCGACCGCAGCTATGCATGACCACCCCACAGATCAAAGACTCGTCGGTTACCTTCCCTGAGATCTCGACATGGTCGCTTGGAAAGTAACTCAAATGCCACACAAGGTATCAATCACATTAGCCTGCTTTCGATCACCTACTGTGGCCCAAAGCTTACCTGTACCAACGAATTTCCTCACTTTACGCTTGACTTAACCCTCGAGCGATCGCGCTGTTGTATTTTGTACAACACGTTGAGAAAATCTCGCTTTT
Source organism: Aedes albopictus (assembly GCF_035046485.1). NCBI lineage: Eukaryota > Metazoa > Arthropoda > Insecta > Diptera > Culicidae > Aedes > Aedes albopictus. Next base: position 85,303,884 of record NC_085136.1, read on the forward strand.
TGCACTCAGCAATAGCGCGGTGCTGACGGTGTTGGCCAACCGCGTGAGTTACGGAAGGTTAAACAAGCTCTATACATGGCAGTAAGCAATAATGTCCGATATACTCTCACCGCTGCAGAAATGGATTGCATAAAGCTGGAATCGTAGAGAGAGTTGGGAAAGGAGAAGACAAAATCAAGCGATACGTCGTGAAGAAGTTCTGTTGGGCTGAATGATTTATGATTTCGGGGCAGCGGAAGAGCCTTCTATAATAACTCGAGTGATTGTTCATGTGATTTTTATTTACAATATTATTTGCGGCCTCACAAATATAAGAAAAGTTACCTTTGCCATTTTCCAAAATATGAGGCTCTACCAATGTGTAAGAATAATTACACTGTTCAATTGAAGCGAACTTTTTTTCCATACTCCTGAACATAATTAAATCTCCCACATCATATTTATAATCTCTCTGCGGTCTAACAAACATAAAATTACAAATCATGTGCATGTTACACATTTCTGCTCATAAATTCAAGAAACCGTCAATGAATTTGTACAATCTAAAACTCTGTGATATTAAGACTTCTTCCAGAGATTCCTTCAGAAATTTCACTAAAACAAAGATATATTTTTCGGGATTCTTTTCCAATTTGTTTCCGGGATTTCTACAGAACTATATTCAAGGATTATCCCACATATTGCTTCTGGCTTTACTGTCTCTGAAAAAAAAAATTAGGGATCATTTCGGAAATTTTCTCTAGTAATTTATTTATTTTCTTATAGATACAGTGATAGATTTCGTTTAGCCGAGAACAAAAAAAGTGTCAGGAAACTCATACACAAGATTTTATGATAAAACTTTTTTATCGTAGTAATAGTATATCTAGTACAGTTTTATAAAAATGTGATACATTAAACTTACATATACACTGAAACAAAACCGAGGGTAAAAACCCTTCAAATTTCATTTTTTGCCTAGACATTCGTTTAGCCGAGGTAAATGAAAAATTGGTTTTCAATAGATTTTTTGCAATTTCGTGAGTATATTTCGAGAATATACTCCAAGGCATTTAGTTTATGACGTGTTAGCAAGATATTTGACCTTAAAAGTTTATTTATTTGTGAAATTCAGAGAAATATTATAAAAATATGTCCCGATAAGGAGAAGCGACGATAAACAAATTTATTTAAGAAAACTGATTTCTGTAAACACTCAAACGTAAGCTAGATTAGCGGTTTTGAAAATATGGCACAGAATTATTGTCAGAAATGTTCAAATTATTGCATAAAATGTCATGAAAAAAATAAGTATATTGGTTTTTGGTTGGTTAAACTTTAAAATGGGATTGAAAAAAGCTAAAATAAATAGTTCTGCATTGAAATAAATACGTGCCCTAATGCCTGTGGATACTACCATTATACCTGTTTGATACTACCATTACTAAATGAGTTAGGAGAATGCAAAGTGAAAGAACTGCAAGAAGTGTCAGATTTTGTGTACCCTATTTATTCAAAAGCAGATGCTCATACAAAAATGCAAAATTTGGTTAAATAATTGGCCTATTTCATTCAATCTGAAGAAATATATAATAAATGAGTCTTAGTTGTGATCCACATTCATCTTTAACATGATTAATTTGAAAAGAATGTCTAAATTATGAAACAAGTAGTTCATGCTAGAAATTTGAATACTTTCGGTGCCATTTCTCGAAATATGAGCCGTCCAATGTATATTATTTCAGCCAGAATACAGTCTAGAAGATATTGGGAGCTATTAGAAGACGTAATAGTAGTAAACGCTGTGATTTATGCAAGTGAAACCATCATATTTCATCAAAAGAATACTTAAATACGTGATTTTTTGATGATTTGTGTTATTTTTTTCTGTTAAAAACGTTGTTTTTCGCAAAATTTCAACCTGCTATGGTTATGAAACTTTCATTAGATTCTTTTGAAACACTTCCGATAAAAATAACGACATCAAATCTCAATTGAGAAACATTTAAAATATTATGACATATTTGTATGAAATGCATGCAAAATTAATATGGCAACACTTCCAAAAAAGATCTAATTCATGATTTACAAGTCGATCTATAATGCAGATCACCATACAAAATGATTTTGTTGGATATTTTTCGAAATTTGATAGTTTTTTATTATGGAATTCTAAAAATTGTACAATTCGGCTAAACGAATGTCTAGGCAAAAAATGTCATTTGAAGGGTTCTTACCCTCGTTTTTGTTTCAGTGTATATGTAAGTGTGATGTATCACATTTTTATAAAACAGTACTAGATATACTATCACTACGATAAAAAAGTTTAATCATAAAATCTTTTGTATGAGTTTCCTGGCACTTTTTTGATTTTTTTTAGTCTCAGCTAAACGAATGTCTATCACTGTATCTTCAAAGATTTATCCAAAAATCCACCAGGTATTTCTCCACAAATTGCTCCAGTAACTCCTTCAGCAAATCTTCCATGAATTTTTAAAAAAATTCTACCAGAATACCATCGGAGATTTCTCTCCGAAATCTCCAGAAATACTTCCAAGATCTTAGTTTTCTTCAAAATTGTCTTCAAAATACCCCAGAAATTAATCTAGGAACTTTTTTATAAAACCTTCTCTGGACTCCTTCCGATATTACTCCATGGATTCCATTTAATAATCCTTCAATAATTCCTTTCGAAAAATCTTCTGCGAATTTCTTTTGAAAGTTCTTTCATGGATTGCTTCAGAATTTCCTCCAGAATTTCTTTTGCAATTATCGTTAGAGGAACCTCCGGAAATTTCATCATAAATTCCTCAAGAGAAGCTACTATGGATTTTCTTGAAAAAAAATCTCCATAAATTTAAAAACAAATTCGAACGAAAATTACTAACACAACTGGGGTACAAAGATTCCTTTAGAAACTCTTCCAGGGATTCTTTTGAAAAAATCCCTGGAGATTCCTTCAAAAAATCCTCATCACATTCCTTCATATATCTCTAGAAAAACTCCGAATTCACGGAAATCTTCTAGAGATTTATCAATTAACAACTTTATGTGCCTTTTAATAACAAATTTTCAGCATGGATTTCTTACAAAATTATTCCATGGATTCCTTTTGAAATTACTCCAGGAATTTGGTCGTAAAATCTGTCAAGGTGTGCTTCAGAAGCTCCTCCGGCGTAAGAAGCTTTCCTTTCAAATATTCCTTGATAAATTTCTCCAGGATTTTGTTTTTGGTCCACTAGGAATAACTTTAAAAATTCTCCTAGAGATCATCATAAATGTTTCTACAGATTCTATTCTATTCTATTCTAGCGCTTGCACAGCCAGTATTGAAAAGCATCCTGGAAATTCCAGAATTTTTTCTGGATATTTTCTTGCTGTCATTAATATTTGCAGTTTATCAGCAATGATAGGACACAAATATTAAATGTGCAGACTAAGGTGGTTGGAGAAAATTGAAAAAAAAAAAAAATACAGCAATCAGATTATCCACATATGAATAACGTGATTAACGCAATGTGTTGAATTCGATGATGCAAGAAACGGGGACAACCGTACCAACCGTTTTTTTTTTTTGCAGGAGATTGTTTTTTTTATGTTGAATCGTTGGGAGTTGCGTAGTTAAGAAGGTTATGCCCACTAACGGCTAATAAGCGATGGCATGGACATTCTACTTGGTTGAAATGTGCTTCGCACATTCCTTCAAAATTGTCTAAAAGAGTTTCAGAAATTCTTCGGTACATCAGAGATTTGTTCAGGAATTGCTCTGGGGGATTTAGACAAACTCTAGACAACTCTGCAGGCATTCCTCCAGAGATTGTTGCAATTCTCCATGTTTTATAAATAAATCTAACAATACCTCCACGCATTCTTTAAGAAATTGATTCAAAAATATTTCCAAGCAATTGATACAAAAATTCCTTTAGAAATAATCTCAAGAGTTACTTTCTAGGAATTTTTGCAGACATTTATCTACTCTCAAGGATTTTTAAAGAAATTTCATTCCCAAAGATTCCTACAAAATTTTAGGGTTTTCATCAGGGATTTAAGCCAGGGATTTCTTCAAAAGCTGTTCCATAGTTCCATAAAGTTTTTCAGAAATTCTACACAAAATTTCTTTACAAATTATTCCCCAGATTTCTCCAAGTATAATTTAAGAAATTTCTTCAGTGATTTCTGATCTGAAATATTCCCTGGGATGTCTTTGAAGATCTCAGCAGATTTTTTTTTCAGATATTCCGCCAAGGATTTTTCAGAAAATCTTCCAGAAATTTAACAAAAACAACTGAATAATTCTTTAGGGAATCCTTGAAAGAATTTTTAAGAAATCCCAGAAAGAAATTTTTAAAACCTCCTGGAGATACATTTGGAAACTTTGATCTTTTGGAGGAATTCCAGTACAAAATTTCCTGAAGCTAAAGTTATCTTTTGATCGATTACTGTTTGAATGCCTAGAATAATCCCTAGCAGAATACCCGAAAACACCTTAAAATATCCTCTTAAATCTTCTAAACAAAATTTGAGAGACTTCTGGAGGAACCCTTTGAGGAATTCCAAGGAATAAACATACTAGAGAAAATTTTTGAGAAATTCCTAGAAAATCCGTAGAGGAATTTCTGAAGGAATCTCTTACATAACGTTTGCAGAAATTGGATTTTTGTAAGAAATCTCAATGAATTTTTAAGCGATCTCTGGAGGATTTTCTGACGGAATTCTTGAAAAACTGTTTGAAATACCCCTGAAGGAATTTTCAGAAAAAAAAGTTTGTGAAAAGTGAGTTACGCAATATTCCCAATTTGAAGGGATTTTCTGGAGAAATTCTTTAGAAAACCACTGAATAAATTAAAAGAAAGGAATCTCCTAGCATTGCATCTTTTGCAAACACGCTTGGAAGAATTCCTGGAATCCCCTGGAGCAATTCATAGAAGAAACTTCGGAGAAATCACATAGAAATACTTTTAAAAATTAAACTCTTACCATTTTTCTGGAGGGAGGAATTACTTCTGGAATGCTTGAAGAAATATATGAAGTAACACAAGCATGAACTTATACAGCAGTCCTTGAAGAATTATTCTATAAAATCCCTTAAAGACTCACGGTTTGGTAATCCCAGGAAGAATTTCGAAAGGAATTTTCGAGGAAACCCGGGGACCAGTTTTAAGATGAATCTTTTAAGAAATTCCATGAGAAAGGTTTTACTGAAAGATAGACCTCCCTTTCAGTAATAATTGAATTGATTTGGCTTTAAAATGAAGCTCAAATCGGTTTGGAGTATCAAACAAATATTTTAGCATACCTAATGACAAAAGGGCAAAGTATAGTCATCGGCACTAGGCGTAGCAGCTGATGACCTAATGTTTTTGAACACTTCTTCTCAGTCTGGCTTCTCAGTCTTGAGCAAATCATAATGCCGTTATTTTATGTTGTCCAACGTTTCGGTCCATTTGAGACTTTCCTCAGGGACTCATTAGTGACAGTAGTGTTCTATTGAGGTCCTGAAGAAGGTCCTGAAAGGACCGCAACGTTGACAAAATAAAATAACAGCGTTTTGATTATGTCAAGATTGAGAAGCAAAAACAAACAGTTTCCAACTACGGTTTTCGAAAACAACCATGACATATAATTGACCATCCATGAATACACATATGAAATTTCAGTTCCTATCGTAAACCTCCATTTTCAGACACAATTTTCAGGCTCCACCCTACCGTCCTGCCGCAAATTGTTCTTGCGGTGTGGGTTTGACAAAATTTCTACTTCCCTTCAATGCAGGTGAATTTCTTATTCACTTTGGTGCGGCGAACGAAAGAAAAGAAAAAAAAACAAGAAAACTGGAGGCAAGAAATCAGGTTGCTTGTTTGAAGATTTGGCCTGACATTAACGATAATCTGGCACAATATTCGGGGAAGGAACACTTGTTTCAACTGTCACGGTAAATCAGTGCCGCAAAATTGTTGCCCGATGAAAATGTCAGTCGATGTAGGATGCAAAAGTGTTTCGCTGGAAGCTTTAGAAGTTTTATTTATGATAATTTCATCAGTATGATGTACTGTTTTGGTAATTGTCTTCTATCAGCTACTTATCCATCTTCTTTCTATTTTCTTACTTCTTTCTTCTATTTATGTCCTTCCTTCTCTTTCCTTCTGTCATTTGCGCTTCATTTTTTGTAATTTATAATCTATTTCTTTTTTTTTCTATCTTCTTCGCTATCCAATGATGTTTGAAGCTTCATTTAATAGTTGTTTTTCACATTTTCATGTACTTCTGAGAAACCATCTGCCCCGTTCGGGTTTCACCACAAAAATGTAGCTTTCCTTGCGGTTTTCCAACAACGTCCCCGCTATTGAAAGGAACGCAATCAGTCCATTAATTTTCATCTGGTTGATGTTTCGCCCCATAATGGAAGCCCTCCCGGACGGACGGTCCTCCTTTCCTTAGATATCATCATCATCATTTATTGGTAAGTGCGGTGACGAGCTGATTCCTTTCTCAAGGTTCACCGGCCATAAATCTCCTTCCTCACCGCAGTACGCTGGCTGGTCAGAGCTGGTGCGGTGGCCGTTCGGTTACTTCTAAGAGAAAATTAACGATCACTTATCATCGCCGGGAGCCGCTCGCTACCAACTGCTGACTGAGTCGGTCTTCAACGGAAAAGTGTCATTGTACAGAGCAGCTCACCACGGATGGAAGACTACTTTCCTCCACCTAGCAGCGGTTCTCTTCGGTTGGCCGTTGAGATGTTGATAGCCATCGTCGTCGTCGTCATTCGTGATGGATAATGTTTCAGCCCTTTTTCAGCTCCATTAACAATCTTTTGTAACTTAATTGAAACCATCAACTCCGCAGCACGTCGGAAAATGGGAACCCGAAGCTGAGGGGATGGGGATACTTACTCAGGCTATCATTTCCTGGATCCTACCCCTGGGTTCAGCTAGGTTAAACACTAAATGAAGAAATTCTGACGAAACAGTTTCTTGATAAGTTTCCACGTTATCATGGCATATTCTTCTTTTTCTCATCCGAATCTATCACTGATTATTACAACGTATATTCATTTTCCATGTTTCTCCTTTTTCATCATTTCTTCGATTCTCTGTTTTTTTTTTCTTCTTTGTTTCTTTGTTTCTTCTATTCATCATTCCTCTAACTATACTTTTCTTTCCTTGCTCCGGTTATCTATTTCTCCATTTTCTGTTCTTCTGTATCTCTTTTCACTGTTTTTTATCCTCTGTTCCTCTGCTTCTCTGCTTTCCTGCATCTCTGTTTCTCTGTTTCGCTGTTTCTCTGCTTCTCTGTTTCTCTGCTTCTCTGATTCTATGTTTCTCTGCTTTCTCTGCTTCGATTCTTCTCTGCTTCTCTGCTTCTCTGCTTCTCTGCTTCTCTGATTCTCTGCTTCTCTGTTTCTCAGCCTCTCTGCCTTCTCTGCTTTGCCGCTTCACTGCTTCTCTGCTTCTCTGTTTCTCTGCTATCTCAGTTTCTCTGCTTCTCTGGTTCGTTGCTTCGTTGCTTCTCTGCCTTTCTACTTCACTGCTTCTCTGCTTCTCTGCTTCTCTGTTCCTCTGCTTCTCTGCTTCTTTGCTTCTCTGCTTTCTCTGCTTTTTCTGCTTCTCTGCTTCTCTGCTTCTCTGCTTTCTCTGCTTCTTCTGCTTCTGCGCTTCTCTGCTTCCCTACTTCTCTACTTATCTGCCTCTCTGTTCTCTGTGTGTCCACTGTGTGTCCTTTGTGTGTTCTCTAAATTCTCAGGGTTCTCTATTTCTCTGCTACTCTTCTTCTCTGTTTCTCAGCTTCTCTGCTTCTCTGCTTCTCTGTTTCTCTGTTTCTCTGTTCCTCTGCTTCTCTGCATCTCTGCTTCTCTGTTTCTCTGCTTCTCTGCTTCTCTGCTTCTATGATTCCCTGCTTCTCTGTTTCCCTGCTTCCCTGATTCTCTGCTGATCTGCTTCTCCGCTAATCTGCTTCTCTGCTTCTCTGCTTCTCTGCTTCACTGCTTCCCTGCTACTCTGCTTCTCTGCCTCTCTGCTTCTCTGCCTCCCTGCTACTATGCTTCTCTGCTTCTCTGCTTCTCTGCTTCTCTGCTTCTCTGCTTCTCTGCTTCTCCACTAATCTGCTTCTATGCCAATCTGCTTCTCTGTTTCTCTGTGTTCCCAGTGTTCTCTGTAAAATCGTTTATTTATTTCCTTATTTCACTGTTCTCCGTGTTCTCCGTGTTCTCCGTGTTCTCCGTGTTCTCCGTGTTCTCCGTGTTCTCCGTGTTCTCCGTATTCTCCGTGTTCTCCGTGTTCTCCGTGTTCTCCGTGTTCTCCGTGTTCTCCGTGTTCTCCGTGTTCTCCGTGTTCTCCATGTTCTCCGTGTTCTCCGTGTTCTCCGTGTTCTCCGTGTTCTCCGTGTTCTCCGTGTTCTCCGTGTTCTCCGTGTTCTCCGTGTTCTCCGTGTTCTCCGTGTTCTCCGTGTTCTCCGTGTTCTCCGTGTTCTCCGTGTTCTCCGTGTTCTCCGTGTTCTCCGTGTTCTCCGTGTTCTCCGTGTTCTCCGTGTTCTCCGTGTTCTCCGTGTTCTCCGTGTTCTCCGTGTTCTCCGTGTTCTCCGTGTTCTCCGTGTTCTCCGTGTTCTCCGTGTTCTCCGTGTTCTCCGTGTTCTCCGTGTTCTCCGTGTTCTCCGTGTTCTCCGTGTTCTCCGTGTTCTCCGTGTTCTCCGTGTTCTCCGTGTTCTCCGTGTTCTCCGTGTTCTCCGTGTTCTCCGTGTTCTCCGTGTTCTCCGTGTTCTCCGTGTTCTCCGTGTTCTCCGTGTTCTCCGTGTTCTCTGTGTTCTCTGTTTCTCCGTTACCCCGTTACACCAAATCGAATCCAATCCAAATCCAATCCAAATCCAATCCAATCCAAATCCAATCCAAATCCAAATCCAATCCAAATCTAATCCAAATCCAATCCAAATCCAATCCAAATCCAATCCAAATCCAATCCAAATCCAATCCAAATCCAATCCAAATCCAATCCAAATCCAATCCAAATCCAATCCAAATCCAATCCAAATCCAATCCAAATCCAATCCAAATCCAATCCAAATCCAATCCAAATCCAATCCAAATCCAATCCAAATCCAATCCAAATCCAATCCAAATCCAATCCAAATCCAATCCAAATCCAATCCAAATCCAATCCAAATCCAATCCAAATTCAATCCAAATCCAATCCAAAACCAATCCAAATCCAATCCAAATCCAATCCAAATCCAATTTAAATCCAATCCAAATCCAATCCAAATCCAATCCAAATCCAAATCCAATCCAAATCCAATCCAAATCCAATCCAAATCCAATCCAAATCCAATCCAAATCCAATCCAAATCCAATCCAAATCCAATCCAAATCCAATCCAAATCCAATCCAAATCCAATCCAAATCCAATCCAAATCCAATCCAAATCCAATCCAAATCCAATCCAAATCCAATCCAAATCCAATCCAAATCCAATCCAAATCCAATCCAAATCCAATCCAAATCCAATCCAAATCCAATCCAAATCCAATCCAAATCCAATCCAAATCCAATCCAAATCCAATCCAAATCCAATCCAAATCCAATCCAAATCCAATCCAAATCCAATCCAAATCCAATCCAAATCCAATCCAAATCCAATCCAAATCCAATCCAAATCCAATCCAAATCCAATCCAAATCCAATCCAAATCCAATCCAAATCCAATCCAAATCCAATCCAAATCCAATCCAAATCCAATCCAAATCCAATCCAAATCCAATCCAAATCCAATCCAAATCCAATCCAAATCCAATCCAAATCCAATCCAAATCCAATCCAAATCCAATCCAAATCCAATCCAAATCCAATCCAAATCCAATCCAAATCCAATCCAAATCCAATCCAAATCCAATCCAAATCCAATCCAAATCCAATCCAAATCCAATCCAAATCCAATCCAAATCCAATCCAAATCCAATCCAATCCAATCCAAATCTAATTAAAATCCAACCCAAATCTAATCCAAATCCAATCCAAATTCAATCCAAATCCAATCCAAATCCAATCCAAATCCAATCCAAATACAATCCAAATACAATCCAAATCCAATCCAAATCCAATCCAAATCCAATCCAAATCCAATCCAAATCCAATCCAAATCCAATCCAAATCCAATCCAAATCCAATCCAAATCCAATCCAAATCCAATCCAAATCCAATCCAAATCCAATCCAAATCCAATCCAAATCCAATCCAAATCCAATCCAAATCCAATCCAAATCCAATCCAAATCCAATCCAAATCCAATCCAATCCAAATCCAATCCAAATCCAATCCAAATCCAATCCAAATCCAATCCAAATCCAATCCAAATCCAATCCAAATCCAATCCAAATCCAATCCAAATCCAATCCAAATCCAATCCAAATCCAATCCAAATCCAATCCAAATCCAATCCAAATCCAATCCAAATCCAATCCAAATCCAATCCAAATCCAATCCAAATCCAATCCAAATCCAATCCAAATCCAATCCAAATCCAATCCAAATCCAATCCAAATCCAATCCAAATCCAATCCAAATCCAATCCAAATCCAATCCAAATCCAATCCAAATCCAATCCAAATCCAATCCAAATCCAATCCAAATCCAATCCAAATCCAATCCAAATCCAATCCAAATCCAATCCAAATCCAATCCAAATCCAATCCAAATCCAATCCAAATCCAATCCAAATCCAATCCAAATCCAATCCAAATCCAATCCAAATCCAATCCAAATCCAATCCAAATCCAATCCAAATCCAATCCAAATCCAATCCAAATCCAATCCAAATCCAATCCAAATCCAATCCAAATCCAATCCAAATCCAATCCAAATCTAATCCAAATCCAATCCAAATCCAATCCAAATTCAATCCAAATCCAATCCAAATCCAATCCAAATCCATCCAAATCCAATCCAAATCCAATCCAAATTCAATTCAAATCCAATTCAAATCCAATCCAATCCAAATCCAATCCAAATCCAATCCAAATCCAATCCAAATCCAATCCAAATCCAATCCAAATCCAATCCAAATCCAATCCAAATCCAATCCAAATCCAATCCAAATCCAATCCAAATCCAATCCAAATCCAATCCAAATCCAATCCAAATCCAATCCAATCCAATCCAAATCCAATCCAAATCCAATCCAAATCCAATCCAAATCCAATCCAAATCCAATCCAAATCCAATCCAAATCCAATCCAAATCCAATCCAAATCCAATCCAAATCCAATCCAAATCCAATCCAAATCCAATCCAAATCCAATCCAAATCCAATCCAAATCCAATCCAAATCCAATCCAAATCCAATCCAAATCCAATCCAAATCCAATCCAAATCCAATCCAAATCCAATTCAAATCCAATTTTTTTTTTTTTTTTTTTTTTGTTTATAGAGACTTTACCCTGAAGGGGCATTCGTCTCTATCCAAATCCAATCCAAATCCAATCCAAATCCAATCCAAATCCAATCCAAATCCAATCCAAATCCAATCCAAATCCAATCCAAAACCAATCCAAAACCAATCCAAATCCAATCCAAATCCAATCCAAATCCAATCCAAATCCAATCCAAATCCAATCCAAATCCAATCCAAATCCAATCCAAATCCAATCCAAATCCAATCCAAATCCAATCCAAATCCAATCCAAATCCAATCCAAATGCAATCCAAATGCAATCCAAATCCAATCCAAATCCAATCCAAATCCAATTCAAATCCAATCCTAATCCAATCCGAATCCAATCCAAATCCAATCCAAATCCAATCCAAATCCAATCCAAATCCAATCCAAATCCAATCCAAATCCAATCCAAATCCAATCCAAATCCAATCCAAATCCAATTCAAATCCAATTCAAATCCAATCCAAATCCAAACCAAATCCAATCCAAATCCAATCCGAATCCAATCCGAATCCAATCCGAATCCAATCTAAATCCAATCCAAATCCAATCCAAATTCAATCCAAATCCAATCCAAAACCCAATCCAAATCCAATCCAAATCCAATCCAAATCCAATCCAAATCCAATCCAAATCCAAACCAAATCCAATCCAAATCCAATCCGAATCCAATCCGAATCCAATCCGAATCCAATCTAAATCCAATCCAAATCCAATCCAAATTCAATCCAAATCCAATCCAAAACCCAATCCAAATCCAATCCAAATCCAATCCAAATCCAATCCAAATCCAATCCAAATCCAATCCAAATCCAATCCAAATCCAATCCAAATCCAATCCAAATCCAATCCAAATGCAATCCAAATCCAATCCAAATCCAATCCAAATCCAATTCAAATCCAATCCTAATCCAATCCGAATCCAATCCAAATCCAATCCAAATCCAATTCAAATCCAATCCAAATCCATTCCAAATCCAATTCAAATCCAATTCAAATCCAATCCAAATCCAATCCAAATCCAATCCAAATCCAAACCAAATCCAATCCAAATCCAATCCGAATCCAATCCGAATCCAATCCGAATCCAATCTAAATCCAATCCAAATCCAATCCAAATTCAATCCAAATCCAATCCAAAACCCAATCCAAATCCAATCCAAATCCAATCCAAATCCAATCCAAATCCAAACCAAATCCAATCCAAATCCAATCCGAATCCAATCCGAATCCAATCCAATCCAAATCCAATCCAAATCCAATCCAAAACCAATCCAAAACCAATCCAAATCCAATCCAAATCCAATCCAAATCCAATCCAAATCCAATCCAAATCCAATCCAAATCCAATCCAAATCCAATCCAAATCCAATCCAAATCCAATCCAAATCCAATCCAAATCCAATCCAAATCCAATCCAAATCCAATCCAAATCCAATCCAAATCCAATCCAAATCCAATCCAAATCCAATTCAAATCCAATTCAAATCCAATCCAAATCCAAACCAAATCCAATCCAAATCCAATCCGAATCCAATCCGAATCCAATCCGAATCCAATCTAAATCCAATCCAAATCCAATCCAAATCCAATCCAAATCCAATCCAAATCCAATCCAAATCCAATTCAAATCCAATCCAAATCCAATCCAAATCCAATTTTTTTTTTTTTTTTTTTTTGTTTATAGAGACTTTACCCTGAAGGGGCATTCGTCTCTATCCAAATCCAATCCAAATCCAATCCAAATCCAATCCAAATCCAATCCAAATCCAATCCAAATCCAATCCAAAACCAATCCAAAACCAATCCAAATCCAATCCAAATCCAATCCAAATCCAATCCAAATCCAATCCAAATCCAATCCAAATCCAATCCAAATCCAATCCAAATCCAATCCAAATCCAATCCAAATCCAATCCAAATCCAATCCAAATCCAATCCAAATCCAATCCAAATCCAATCCAAATCCAATCCAAATGCAATCCAAATGCAATCCAAATCCAATCCAAATCCAATCCAAATCCAATTCAAATCCAATCCTAATCCAATCCGAATCCAATCCAAATCCAATCCAAATCCAATCCAAATCCAATCCAAATCCAATACAAATCCAATCCAAATCCAATCCAAATCCAATCCAAATCCAATCCAAATCCAATCCAAATCCAATTCAAATCCAATTCAAATCCAATCCAAATCCAAACCAAATCCAATCCAAATCCAATCCGAATCCAATCCGAATCCAATCCGAATCCAATCTAAATCCAATCCAAATCCAATCCAAATTCAATCCAAATCCAATCCAAAACCCAATCCAAATCCAATCCAAATCCAATCCAAATCCAATCCAAATCCAATCCAAATCCAAACCAAATCCAATCCAAATCCAATCCGAATCCAATCCGAATCCAATCCGAATCCAATCTAAATCCAATCCAAATCCAATCCAAATTCAATCCAAATCCAATCCAAAACCCAATCCAAATCCAATCCAAATCCAATCCAAATCCAATCCAAATCCAATCCAAATCCAATCCAAATCCAATCCAAATCCAATCCAAATCCAATCCAAATCCAATCCAAATCCAATCCAAATCCAATCCAAATGCAATCCAAATCCAATCCAAATCCAATCCAAATCCAATTCAAATCCAATCCTAATCCAATCCGAATCCAATCCAAATCCAATCCAAATCCAATTCAAATCCAATCCAAATCCAATCCAAATCCAATTCAAATCCAATTCAAATCCAATCCAAATCCAATCCAAATCCAATCCAAATCCAAACCAAATCCAATCCAAATCCAATCCGAATCCAATCCGAATCCAATCCGAATCCAATCTAAATCCAATCCAAATCCAATCCAAATTCAATCCAAATCCAATCCAAAACCCAATCCAAATCCAATCCAAATCCAATCCAAATCCAATCCAAATCCAAACCAAATCCAATCCAAATCCAATCCGAATCCAATCCGAATCCAATCTATATCCAATCCAAATCCAATCCAAATTCAATCCAAATCCAATCCAAATCCAATCCAAAACCCAATCCAAATCCAATCCAAATCCAATCCAAATCCAATCCGAATCCAATATAAATCCAATCCAAATCCAATTCAAATCCAATCCTAATCCAATCCGAATCCAATCCAAATCCAATCCAAATCCAATCCAAATCCAATCCAAATCCAATCCAAATCCAATCCAAATCCAATCCAAATCCAATTCAAATCCAATTCAAATCCAATCCAAATCCAATCCAAATCCAATTCAAATCCAATCCAAATCCAATCCAAATCCAATCCAAATCCAATCCAAATCCAATCCAAATCCAATCCAAATCCAATCCAAATCCAATCCAAATGCAATCCGAATCCAATATAAATCCAATCCAAATCCAATTCAAATCCAATCCTAATCCAATCCGAATCCAATCCAAATCCAATCCAAATCCAATCCAAATCCAATCCAAATCCAATCCAAATCCAATCCAAATCCAATCCAAATCTAATTCAAATCCAATTCAAATCCAATCCAAATCCAATCCAAATCCAATTCAAATCCAATTCAAATCCAATCCAAATCCAATCCAAATCCAATCCAAATCCAAACCAAATCCAATCCAAATCCAATCCGAATCCAATCCGAATCCAATCCGAATCCAATCTAAATCCAATCCAAATCCAATCCAAATTCAATCCAAATCCAATCCAAAACCCAATCCAAATCCAATCCAAATCCAATCCAAATCCAATCCAAATCCAATCCAAATCCAATCCAAATCCAATCCAAATCCAATCCAAATCCAATCCAAATCCAATCCAAATGCAATCCGAATCCAATATAAATCCAATCCAAATCCAATTCAAATCCAATCCTAATCCAATCCGAATCCAATCCAAATCCAATCCAAATCCAATCCAAATCCAATCCAAATCCAATCCAAATCTAATTCAAATCCAATTCAAATCCAATCCAAATCCAATCCAAATCCAATTCAAATCCAATTCAAATCCAATCCAAATCCAATCCAAATCCAATCCAAATCCAATCCAAATCCAATCCAAATCCAATCCAAATCCAATCCAAATCCAATCCAAATCCAATCCAAATCCAATCCAAATCCAATCCAAATCCAATCCAAATCCAATCCAAATCCAATCCAATTCCAAATCCAATCCAAATCCAATCCAAATCCAATCCAAATGCAATCCAAATCCAATCCAAATCCAATCCAAATCCAATCCAAATCCAATCCAAATCCAATCCAAATCCAATCCAAATCCAATCCAAATCCAATCCAAATCCAATCCAAATCCAATCCAAATCCAATCCAAATCCAATCCAAATCCAATCCAAATCCAATCCAAATCCAATCCAAATCCAATCCAAATCCAATCCAAATCCAATCCAAATCCAATCCAAATCCAATTCAAATCCAATCCAAATCCAATCCAAATCCAATCCAAATCCAATCCAAATCCAATCCAAATCCAATCCAAATCCAATCCAAATCCAATCCAAATCCAATCCAAATCCAATCCAAATGCAATCCGAATCCAATATAAATCCAATCCAAATCCAATTCAAATCCAATCCTAATCCAATCCGAATCCAATCCGAATCCAATCCAAATCCAATCCAAATCCAATCCAAATCCAATCCAAATCCAATCCAAATCCAATCCAAATCTAATTCAAATCCAATTCAAATCCAATCCAAATCCCATCCAAATCCAATTCAAATCCAATTCAAATCCAATCCAAATCCAATCCAAATCCAATCCAAATCCAATCCAAATCCAATCCAAATCCAATCCAAATCCAATCCAAATCCAATCCAAATCCAATCCAAATCCAATCCAATTCCAAATCCAATCCAAATCCAATCCAAATCCAATCCAATTGCAATCCAAATGCAATCCAAATCCAATCCAAATCCAATCCAAATCCAATCCAAATCCAATCCAAATCCAATCCAAATCCAATCCAAATCCAATCCAAATCCAATCCAAATCCAATCCAAATCCAATCCAAATCCAATTCAAATCCAATCCAAATCCAATCCTAATCCAATCCGAATCCAATCCAAATCCAATCCAAATCCAATCCAAATCCAATCCAAATCCAATCCAAATCCAATCCAAATCCAATCCAAATCCAATTCAAATCCAATTCAAATCCAATCCAAATCCAATCCAAATCCAATCCAAATCCAATCCAAATCCAAACCAAATCCAATCCAAATCCAATCCGAATCCAATCCGAATCCAATCCGAATCCAATCTAAATCCAATCCAAATCCAATCCAAATTCAATCCAAATCCAATCCAAAACCCAATCCAAATCCAATCCAAATCCAATCCAAATCCAATCCAAATCCAATCCAAAACCCAATCCAGTCCAAACCTATTCAAAATTCAGTCCAAATAGAATCCAAAAGTTCTCTATTTGTAAATTTGGAACATCTTCAAAATATGTATACCCTGCCACAACTACATTCTTTCGCAAATGTTTCGCAAACCTCCACTCTACTGTACCTCCCAGACGATTCATCTTCGCTTCAATCAACCAATTTCCATACACTCTGACAGTTTCTTTGATCGTCCCTGTTTCTATCCTTACAACTTCGACAAAAGCATTTCCCATCTCCACCGAGCGAACCTCAAATTCCCGCATCGGTCATGCGTCCCACTTATGCTTCGCTCCGTCCAGCCCTAACATCACGCGTCGATCGGACACTGGAGAACGCTTTGTGCCCTTAGCCATTAATCACTCGATGGGGGGTCGGGACCAACCACGACGGGACGAGACGAGCCAGGACCGGTTGATTGGGAGCAAATATCAAATCCTACTACACACATTCCGCCGGTGCTCCTTCCATCGACGGACGGCGTTGCGTTGTTACAAGTGGGTACCTACCTATCTACCATTTCGAAAAGAGGGTAAGCCCCAGCTCTCTTTGGGAAATGCTTTTAAAACGAAACCGTTTTGCCGGACATGATTGCGGTTGCCGTCCGTCGTCGTCGTCGGTCGTACCATCCTACTTCGACTGCTGGCCGCTTCGAGATCGAAGTGGGAGTTACACAGGTTACTTTTGTGTACAAGATTGGTTTTCCGGAAGATTCCCTCCGCTAAATGATGAATTGGATGTATAGGATTCGCGCCGGCCAAAGTGAATGATGGTTGTTAGGAATGTAGGTTTTTTTCTTCTTTTCCCTTCTTTTAAAGCAAGAGCCTCTTTGCATAAATTTCCTGGTGCTTCATGCGATGGAATATATTAGTGGAATTTGTCCCATGAACGAAACTAGGAGATTTTAGCGTCCGATGAGTTTAGTCATAGGACTTGTGTGTAATGTAAAAAAAAAACAACCTGACGGAGATTCCCAACTGATTTGGAATGCTAATACTACTTTTCTTAAGACCCTAAAATGCATAAAAATGCGGAGGATTCTTCAAACCTAAGTGACAATGAGCAGCTAAATAGGTAACATTCATTACATCAAAATCGTATTAACTGTAAGGACGTGGCCGACGCTGATTCCAAATGGATTAAGTATCCATAACATACACAGCTGACATGACTTTTCAGTTCCAAGACAGGTTATTAGAAAAAAAAAAAAAAAGCGTAATTTTCGGTGCCATATGATTAAAACGTGTGATTTCAAAGAAATTTACATGACATGACATGTAAATGTCATAAAATGTCATACATATGTCATGAAATTCAGCATGACATGAATTACACCGCAAATTGTCGTATTATTTCATATAAACCTTTATAATTGGTTGTTTACTGTAATAATGAGAATTACATGTCATGTAAACTTAATTTTTGTCATGTAAAACTCTAATTATGATGGTTTACATGAGATATTATGTAGTTTCGTGTTATATATATTGTATTCACTTACATCTGTGCTGAGTTACACAACATATGATGGAAGTTTACATGATGTTTCACGAAGTTACATGACAAGTCATGTAAATTTCCATGAGAATCTATATTCCAATTATGTGCATCATATGTTATAGAAATTTACATGTTTTCGATTTTTTCGATATGTGTACGCACCATGTTCTCATGTATGCTCTTCCACTTTTTGACAAAGTTGGGAACCTCCGAAACGAAAGGAACCGATGGATGGTGGTTGGTACCGGTTAACCAGAAATGAAATTCATTAAAACGATCAACTCTGTAGCCCCTAGCAGCACAGCCAAATGACCCTTCGAGACCTGGATGGAAGCTGTGGTAGCTGCATCACACCGTCATCGGTCTCACTCATCACAGCAGGAGAAGGTAACCACACGGCGAACCCATACATAGCCGCCCTATACATATTCGGAACGCGACACGTTGTGCTGGATGGATGGCTGGGATGGATGGGAAAATACTTTTCACGATCAATTTGGCACGCTTCTGCACTAATTGAAGCAATCGCTGCTGAAAGCTCTGCTCCTGGTAGGTATTGAGAGATTGGGACTTTTTTTTTTCGGCGAAACCCTTATCCGGGAACCGAAAGGTGTCGTTGTCGTCCGTCACGGAGTGAACGGTTGCGTGGGAGTGAGTTTGCCCACATGGTTGTCAGTTACTCAAGGCAAGGCTGATATGCCCGGTGCTCAAAATTGATTCCGGCTTCAGTTTGCAAATGGTTCTGAGAAGCGTGGGCTGCCTTTACGAAAAAATGTAATCAGATTTGACTGTTTGCAGAAACTTTTCCATTTTTTACTGTGCACATCAGTGTGACTCCGCCATGTAGAAACAATTCTAGGAAATTTGCTGGTCTGAACTCCTAGAAACAGCGTCGGAAATTTTTGCAAATCGATTTATGCTTCCAAGGTGTTTCACCACTTGAATATTTATATAAATTTGTTAGTTTTAAAGATTAATACTTCTAAAAATAGCCGCCATCTTGTATTGTGGGCTTGCATTTTTGGCCGCAATCTTGTATATTATTTTGGTTACCGTTTTTGATCTCCGGACATCTTTCCCATTCCAAATATACCCATATTGCATGGTTTTTGAACCTAAAACTCCGCAAAACAGCCACCCTTTTCAATTATAGGCCACCATCTTGGATTTTGGGCCGCCATCTTGGATTTTCTGGTCTTCATTGATGATTTCTGCACAACACTCTTTAACCACGCAGAAAGTCACAAAAATCGGCGCAATTTTATGTGTCGTATGATAAGGGTTTGGTTCAGTTTTGTATACGATCAAATCCACCAGTCAGTGCTGGTCCGGACTACTTTAATGACTATAACTCCGGAGTTGTTACTCCGCCTTGAACAATTCCGGCCAAAACGCCCTGGAACACTCATGAATATGCTTGAAACCCTTTGGAGCATCCTTGACCTTTCTGAAATTCACTGAAAGCCTCCGGAGCGCTCTTTAATTCCCTTGAAAGCCTCTGGAGCACATCTTAAACCTCTTGGAAATCCCTGAAATCCCCTAGAATGCCTTGAAATTATTTTAAACATCATTGAAACCCCGCCACTGAAATCACCTAGACACTCACTTGAGCTCGGCTAATGTCCATTCTTTTACCGAAATTCGCATAGCCGACGGCTCGACAATCGCAATATAACTGAGATATCAGCAAAAAGTCAAGTTTATTCATAGCAGCACCAATTGGTGCCGCTATCATCAAACATTAAACGTCAAGCGTTAAATTAACTTCAACCGAGATTAGCATAGCCGATCTCGGCATTCTGTATTAAGTGAAGTCCCTGAACTCCTTGAATCCGATGGAACGTCACTTATTCCCGCCGCAGTTCACATGAAATGCCCTGGAACACTCCTGAAGCCTGGGGTTTTAACCTGTTACGCCCCTGAAATCCCTTGTAACGCCCCTGAAACACCATGGAACACCACTGAAGCCCCTAGGGTGCCACTGAAATCCCCTAAAACACCCTGTTGACTGGAGGTGAAACCCCTAGAAAAAACCCTTATGTCCTCCTGAAACCCCTGGAATTCCCAATAAACTCCCTGAAACCCCATGGAACAATTATTGAATTCTCCTGGAACGCCACTGAAACCCCTTGAAAAATCCTGGAACTCTCCTGAAACTGGGGTTTTGCCTGGACACGGACGCTTTCGGTGGCCTCGAATAGCTTCGTTTGGCGTTCTATGAAGCCTACGGTTGGGCATGTACACGTGGCTTTGGGGGGTCATCCATTAAGTACGTCACGGTCGTAGGGGGGAGGGGGGGTTGGTGAAAGTGTGACAAGCAATGTATTAAGTATAGGAAAAACCAGTATGTAGAATTTCTTGGAAGTGTCCCGGGTGGTGATTCACTGGGCGGATGGGTCCTACGGAGTCTTGGGTTGGACACGGAAGTTTACAGCGGAAGGGCCTCGTTTGATGTTATGCGGAGCCTACGGTTGGACACCTGCTGCCTGGAAAGGTCCCGGTTATCCCGGCACCTCGTCCTGAGTGGGTCTTTGGTAGGACTCGGTGGTTCATCCAGCCAGGAAGTGTTCTGATCGGTGTTTCGTCGGGTGGTCCGGCGTGAATCTTAGGTTGGACACTTTAGCTTCCCACAGTGTAACGACTGTTCATTAAAGAAAGTGGACACCTGTTTTTCAATAAAAAATATGTATTATGCCTCTCAAGAAAAATCAGAATATGGCGATTATCTGCCTCTGGCTTCTGATATAAGCGCGACAGTCACTAATCATAACAGCGTTACCAGATTCAAAAGTATATAATTCCATTATAAGGGGTTTGACAGAAAGAACACTCATTCAACTGAGCTACTCTTGCCGTTCGTCACAAATACATCCAAAAACATCTGTCACTTCGCGAAACCCACGTGCTTTTGTTTTTGGCGGGATCACTTTTTCTTTTGTTTTGCCTTGCGACTGCCATGCGGCGGTATGCCATGCGAGCGTACGACCGCCGCAGGACTCTAATAAAAGATAAGCGCGACAATATTTTCGAACACGTGAGTTTGAACATTTACTTCGCTTTTCGGAAGAACGCTCGGACTTTCCTCTTGATACCTCTTATTAGATTTTGCACAACTTTCTCCGTAGCTTTTCGTTGTGCCGCAGGCCAAATTTTTTTCAATCAATCAACAGCGCTTGCTTCTCTTCCATCTTTCTTAAGATGCCGCTTAATTATTGTCCAGTATCTTTCCACAGGACGCTGTTCAGAGAAGTTTTGTGGATTTTGCCATTTTTCGACAAAATCGACTTTTTCCGTCTTGAGCATCTCTAGTGTAGAAGAAGCGTAATAAGCGGATGCCAGATCCGTCTAAAACAAAAGAGGATCCGTATGTTTTCGGTAGATAAGTAGAAGTCGATTTTTGATGCATTCCTTTCTGTTATTTTCACCGTTGATTGTTCCCGTTGTGAAATACGAAGAACTCTTTAAGTCACATGAACAATTGGCTTGCCACTTTAAAAAAAATTTCACAAATTTTCAGTTCTGATGTACCCTACATCATCCGGCACATCTGTCCCCTGCTTAGCGTTAAAAAAATGCGGTCCCGGAAGTGTATTAGTAAGCAAATTCTCGAAACGACAACTTTTTGGAACACCATTTGTGCAGAATTAATCTGCTAGTCGCAAAGCTTATACGACCTATCGCTCGAAATTTCTTACTTTTTTCGTTTTCTTTGAATGTGTTGCCGAAGTGAACAATGTTTTTACACACTGAGCAAAAATTCACAATTTTTTGTTTAGTTTAAACTCTAAACTATTGGTAAACAGATGTCCACTTTCTTCAATGAACAGTCCTTAGTGTATTACACTTATGCACGATCGATGACCATTGTAGTTTGTACATCTGTATTTGGTTGCTTTACATACACACTCGACTATGCATACCTCTTATGGTATATACCTTGGTTGCGCGCGACAAACTGTCAGGGAGGATCAAACCAACAACAGGCAGTTAGAGGCTAGCAACGCAGACAGACGGACAGAATCCTACACGGAGAAACTGAAAAACTCAAAATTAGGTACTTTTAAACTCAATTTTGAGTTCTTTTTCATCTCCCTTTTCATGCGCTCTTTCTATTGTTGTCAGAGAGTGAAGAGAGAAACACCCCAACTTTTGCAGTTCCGTGCGTCAAGCCAATTTTGAGTTTCTAGCGTAGTACTCAAATTTGAGTGAATACAACCTAGTCAAAATTTCGGTTGAGTGGAAAAAACTTAAAATTAGGTATTTTTTTCATATGGAAGCAAGCGGGAACAACCCAACAAAAACATCGATTCCATCAACTCAAAATTGGCTTGACGCACGCAACCCCGAAGTTGGGTGGAATGAACTCACTTTTGGGTAGTTTCGTCTCTCCGTGTACACACAGGTTGGATGGACCTCGGTAGGCGTCTCGAAGAATGCTGGGTCCGATAGGTATCTGCCTGAATACCTTTTCTGTTTCGAACGGCTACTTCGGACTGTTGTTGTTCGAGATCGTCCCCCGTGACTGCCTTCTCCCACGAATCACCACACACTCCCCTTCATCTTCTCCTCGTCACTGACTTCCCGTCCTATTTTTCGCCACAAACTACTAAACGCCCATTGTTTACATCGTTTTGAGCTGGGTAGCGTTAGTAATAACTTTTTTCCATGGCTATACTACTTGCATAGTCTTACAATATTTGAGTTTTTGATTAGATTTCTGGTGCATGATAGTTGATTGACCATTATTGACGATTTCGGTAACATTTTCCAAGACTTTAGAAATTCTTGCTGGAGCTTTCTTAAGACATTGTTTTTGAAAAACTCCTGCAGCCTATGACACGGCCCAAAACCCTCTGAAAACCGAGACGCTCCTGAGACGCCTTTAAAACACCCTTAAGTCCCCTTGAAGCAGGACCACCCCACTCACTATCAAAATTGCAACCGAACTTCTTAATTCGAACTCGCTGTCTTAAAGTTATGTCATCATTTCAATAGATTCACCAACACTTGTTAATATTACACCACTTTATTTTCTGAACAAAAAATAGTCTAATCGTTACAAAAAAACACTGAATTCACAAAAAAATAACCACTACTTATTAAAACCGACTGACTGACTCATTGACTAAATTCACTGAACTGAAGCACTAGCTAACTGCCTAAAAAACTGACTTCAACAAAAAGGACTCCTACGGAAAAGATAATACGATGAGACCAGCCCAGCCCCGATCCTTGGATCTGCAACCCCTTGTATAGGGGTCCTCTCCCTATCCATCAACTCTTATTCTCCTGATCAAAGATTCTCCAGGACTCTCCCCCATACCAAAGAGAAACCATGCGTAATTGATTTTTAATTACGCTCCTTTCTAATATTTGCATCTCCCACATCCATGAGAGCAATTCTAAACTCTTCCCTACACGAATGATTGATTTTCCCCATGCCTCCCATTTCGCCATCTCACATCCGCGAGATTAATTGAGTCTCCAATGGCCAATTTATTCTCACCTCTGAGATTCGAACCTCCCAAAAACTCTCCCCGAAACAAACCAAAAGGGCTAAATCTCCGATGCATCATAGCAACCCCCAACCACATTCTCACATCTGTGAGATCATATCAAAATTCTGAGGAGAGCGAAAGTAGTCGCGAAATCAATCTCAAAATGTCTTCCCTTAGTAGCTGAGTCATCAAGGGTCACACCAATCATCATCATCCCCGAACTTGATTTTTCATGAACGCACCGGGCGATCATAAATTTATGGTGTCACCCGTCTCAGTTTTACGATCACTCATGCGTAAGAATTTTCACGCCTTCTAAGCATGGAAGTGTGGACGGCCGATCGATTCAAAACATAATTTTACGATCCATTTATGATCGTCGCCTGTGATTACCTTTCTTTTCGGGGAAGGTTATGCATTGCCAAGTTTTTTCTTGTTGCCAAAAACAATCAGATCATTCTTCTCAACCCATTTTACGATCAGATTTCTAGGCAATTGTTTATTTCATCAAGACGACCCTGTATGTACTTGAATTTCGTCACCCAGAATACAGGCAGAGAAGGCTTCAACATATGTTGAAAACCAAGCCCAATGTTTATGCCATAAAATATGAGCCGAGAATCGAGATCCCAAAATGTTGGTTTCCCTTTCTCGAGTCATCCTTGACCTCCTGACTCTCTCCCTTTCTGTCGCTAGATCTTAATGTTCCCAACAATTGATATCATTGTTCATCATCGTGTACCAAAAGAAAAATATGTTTTTCCTTCGATACTTTTCATATCTCTTATTTCGGCATGAGCGAAAGATGCAAAATTGTTGCAAATGATTGGGGAAAAGGGTGGCCTAGTTAGCCTAGTGGTTAAGGCTATGGATAGCCAATCCGGATACGGCGGGTTCGATTCCCGTTCCGGTCGGGAAAATTTTCTCGACTCTCTGGGCATAGTGTATCATTGTACTTGTTTCACAATATATACAAATTTATGCAATGGCAGGCAAAGAAAGCCCTTCAATTAATAACTGTGGAAGTGCTCAAAGAACACTAAGTTGAAGTGAGGCAGGCCAAGTCCCAGTGAGGACGTAGAGTAAGGTGGCCCACACTTATATGAAAAACAAAAATTTCGAAAAATGCTAAGTCTTACCTCCTCAATCAGTTGTTTTGGACTCCCAAAAGCTACGTTCAAAATTTGAGCAAAATCGGTTGAGCCTAAGGGGGCGCTCAAAACGCTTGAAGTTTGTATGGGAAAACTTGGCCAAATGTATGCAGAAATTTTAAGTTTTCGAATTTTGCCGCTAGGTGACGCTGTAAGCGTTCAATAATCAAACCCTTTGGTATTATTGTAGGTAACTATATGCCAAATAACTTTGTCGAAGACCGCAAAGTGATCCGACGTCTGTGAAAAAAGTTATACCCTAGGAAAAATGAGGATAAACTTTATTGTTATTTTTCCAATACATGTAAAGGAATAATATCAATAATTAAATCTCAATACTTTGCCTCACTTTGCCTAGGGTATAACTTTTTTCGCAGCCATCGGATCTCTTCGCGGTCTTCGACAAATTTCTCTGGCATATAGTAACCTACAATACACTAAAACCTCTTTTTATGCATGTTTTTTTTATGCACTTTTAATTTATGCACCTTTTTTTATGCCCTGCATAAAAAGAGGGAGAGCTACTCAGAACCAATATTGTGCATAAGAATATTTAATAATGACAGGAACTATTGCAACGGCGACCGGGGGGTGTTTACAGATGAAGAAGGTTACAGGTTCGTTTTTGGGTGTTTCCGAAGGTCTCATGTGCGTTACATGGGCTCTTAGTGAGTCTTAAGGGGATTTCGGAGTCATTTCAGGAGTCTCAGAGCATTTTAGGCTGGTTTCAAAGCCGTTATGGAGGCGTTTTTAGGGGTTTTGGTTCAGGAGGATTTTTTTTAGACATTTCAAGATGTTCCAGATCATTTTCGGCGTGATTCAGAGGCGTTACGGAAGCGTTACGGAGGAGTTTTCAGGGTGTTCGGAGCCTATCAGGTGTGTTACATGGGGTCCGAGGGGGTTTAAGGGGGATTTCGGAGGCATTTCAACATGTATCGGAGCATTTTCGGCGTGATTCAGAGGCGTTACGGAAGCGTTACGAGGAGTTTTCAGGGTGTTCGGAGCCTCTCAGGTGCGTTACATGGGGTCCGAGGGGGTTTAAGGGGGATTTCGGAGGCATTTCAAAATGTATCAGAACATTTTCGGCGTGGTTCAGAGGCGTTATGGAAGCGTTACGGAGGAGTTTTCAGGGTGTTCGGAGCCTCTCAGGTGCGTTACATGGGGTCCGAGGGGGTTTAAGGGGGATTTCGAAGGCATTTCAAAATGTTTCAGAGCATTTTCGGCGTGATTCAGAGGCGTTACGGAAGCGTTACGAGGAGTTTTCGGGGTGTTCGGAGTGTCTCAGGTGCGTTACTGGAGTCCGAGGGGGTTTAAGGGGGATTTCGGAGGCATTTCAAGACTTTTCAGAGCATTTTCGGCGGGATGCAGAGGCGTTACTTATGCGTTACGGAAGAGTTTTCGGGGTGTTCGGAGCTTCTCAGGTGCGTTACATGGGGTCCGAGGGGGTTTAAGGGGGATTTTGGAGGCATTTCAAAATGTTTCAGACCATTTTCGGCGTGATTTAGAGGCGTTACGGAAGCGTTACGGAGGAGTTTTCAGGGTGTTCGGAGCCCCTCAGGTGCGTTACATGGGGTCCGAGGGGGTTTAAGGGGGATTTCGGAGGCATTTCAAGACGTTTCAGAGCATTTTCGGCGGGATGCAGAGGCGTTACTTAAGCGTTACGAGGAGTTTTCGTGGGGTTCGGAGCCTCTCAGGTGCGTTACATGGGGTTCGAGGGGGTTTTAGGGGGATTTCGGAGGTATTTCAATACGTTTCAGAGCATTTTCGGTAGAATGCAGAGGCGTTACTTAAGCGTTACGAGGAGTTTTCGTGGGGTTTGGAGCCTCTCAGGTGCGTTACATGGGGTCCGAGGGGGTTTAAGGGGGATTTTGGAGGCATTTCAAGACGTTTCAGAGCATTTTCGGCGGGATGCAGAGGCGTTACTTAAGTGTTACGAGGAGTTTTCGTGGGGTTCGGAGCCTCTCAGGTGCGTTACATGGGGTCCAAGGGGGTTTAAGGGGGATTTTGGAGGCATTTCAAGACGTTTCAGAGCATTTTCGGCGGGATGCAGAGGCGTTACTTAAGCGTTACGAGGAGTTTTCGTGGGGTTCGGAGCCTCTCAGGTGCGTTACATGGGGTCCGAGGGGATTTAAAAGGGATTTTGGAGGCATTTCAAGACGTTTCAGAGCATTTTCGGGGGATTCAGAGGCGTTACGGTAGCGTTACGGAGAAGTTCTATGGGGTTTCGAAGCCTCTTAGGTGCGTTACATGGGGTCGCCGGGGGGTTCAAGGGGGATTTTTGAGGCATTTCAGGAAGTTTTAGAACAGACTCTGAAATACCTTAAATCGCCCCTCAAACCTCATGCAACGCTCTTTAAAGTCTCCTGAGATCCCTTGAATTGCCCCTAAAGCCCCTTGGAACGCCCCTGAAACCCACTTAATACTATTGAAATTACCCCAAGAATTCTCCGTAATCCCATGAAAACACCAAAAAATCTTGACAGAACACCCTTGTAAGGCTCCTCAAACCCCCCGAAACAACCCCTTAAAACGCCCCTGAAGCCCCTTGGAACCCCCTTTTTTTGCTCTCTGGGAACATTCTGAAAACCCCCTTAGCCCCACCTCATCTGCCCAGGAGCAAGATCTGTTCTCGCAAACTAGATTTTCTAATTGAAGCCCAAACTTAATTTATGCATAAATTTCCCTCTTTTTATGCACATTTTAAATTTATGCACATTTTTAATTTATGCAGTCCCAGCCATGTGCATAAAAAGAGGTTCCAGTGTACTACCAAAGGGTTTGATTATTGAACGCTTACAGCGCCACCTAGCGGCGAAATTCGAAAACTTAAAATTTCTGCATACATTTGGCCAAGTTTTCCCATACAAACTTCAAGCGTTTTTAGCGCCCCCTTAGGCTCAACCGATTTTGCTCAAATTTTGAACGTAGCTTTTGGGAGTCCAAAACAACTGATTGAGGAGGTAAGACTTGGCATTTTTCGAAATTTTTGTTTTTCATATAAGTGTGGGCCACCCTAACGTAGAGCCATAAGGAAGAAGAAGAATCCCTTGAGACCTTGTGAAACGCTCCTGACACCTCCTGACACTACCTCGAACACCTCTAAAAACCACCTGAAACTCCCTGATACGTCCCGAAGACCCCCTGCGACTCTCTAAATCGGCTCTGACAGCCCCAGAATACCCCAGCAGAACCCAGATAATCACAGCGGTAAAGGCGTTGGTATCCAGCATGACCGTGCTGAGGGTGACGGCTTCGATTTCCAATCGGTTGAGAATTGTTTCGTTAAGGAAATCTCTTTGAGTTCCTTAGGCACAGAGTATCTTCGTGCCTGCCACACGAAATACACATACGAAATGCCCAAGTAACAGAACTAGCTGAATAACAGTTTCTTAGGCTAAACTTTGCTTAAGAGTTGTTTGTTCCACTCTTGTACAGCAAAAATGTTTGTTGGGTGGTCATTGGCAGAATACACTCTCAGTTAAATTAATTCTATCAAGTCACGCCCCTGATCCGTTTCGAATAAAAGTGTAATCATCTGTGTTTTAATGAACTATTTCCCATGCATCTTTCAGCTTCAAAGATTGTACAAAAAACTTAAACTATTGACTGAAATTCGAACTATGATTAGCATCTTTCTTGTCGATGACCGAATTGAAATCACCTCCAACAATCAACCTTGCGTCTACATGATTAATGTAGTAGTGGACAGTGTCTGTGAAGAACCTTTCTTTGAAAGCTTTTTGAGCGTTACCAAAAAGGGTGTTGGGTTCCTTACCCAGAATATTTCAGGGGGTGATAAAGGATGATATTTGATGAAAAAAATTGTTCTACGCATATGGTCAAATCTCAACCATTACGGAGTTATTGAACTTTTCATGATTTTGACAATGCTTCCAATAAAATGGCTATAACATGAAAACGGCTAAACTTATTCAAGATCTCTCAGCACCGTTCGAAAGATTATGAAATTTGCTATTGAACGTCATCTTCGAACATGCAAGTTTTTGTTACTTACTCACTTTTTAAGAGCAAATAAGTGAAAAGTAAGTGGTTTTTTATCAGTTTTTGTCAATTTACTTGGAAAAATGCGTAACTAACTTATTTTTTTCCTTATGCAAAGTTGAGCGCCTTGAAATGCCCTACAATTCGTTCTTTGGCACCAAACTCCTAACTCTTGCCATTTTCCCGCAATTTTGATTTGAATGCACTGTTTTGCATCATAAATTTGCTTCAGCAAGTGCATCAGATATTAGCTCTCTTGACCCCACTGTGACTGCGAAACAAGCGTCATGTTTACTTCGCACACATGGCTACTTGATTCCCCGAGCCGAACAACAACAGAATGGCGCGCAGGCGCAGGAGTGAAAAGAACGACGCCGCTTTTGTAGTCCCAGTTGAATGCTTTTTGTAGTCCCAATGATTCTGGGAAGCTCATGATAATTCCGGGAAGAGGGTTGGATTTTGGTAGACAGTAACTGGGACTATCAGCCTGCGAGGCTTGGTTATGGTATCTTATTATTCCGGCATCGTCTTGGGGGAAGGGAAACACCAGAATAAAACTGTTGTTGTCGATATCTGGAGGTTCACGATGATTTTAATAGTGAGATGGTGATCCCAGAAGTAACCTTATTGGCTGTAAAGTAACTTTACTCTAACTTTGAGCGTATAGTACAGCACAATCTTTGTCGGTCTTGGACGCTGTTCCTCTTGTTTCCCCGAACGTTTAATTATTCTCAGGTCTGTTTCAACCACGTGTAGCCAGCGCGTTCGCGGACGTCCATGTGGTCAGCGACCTGATTCCATGCTGAATATTGTTTTCATTATTATTCTTTCTTTTGACATTCGCACTACGTGCCCAGCCCAGTGTAGTCTGCCGCAATTTATTCGTTTCAGAATAGTCCTTTTTGGCGAATTAGGTTGAGATTGATCGAAGTTTGCTGCTTTCTGCTCTTACTCATTCGCCAACAAATAGGTAAGAACAGGATTTAGCAACCTCGGTCATGTTAAATCTATCTCAACCAACATGACTAAGATTTGCAACACTTTGTGCTCTGTCTCTGTCTCAACTCGGACCTTGTAGTTTTGGTCAAGTTTCGAAAGCAACAATGGCATACTCAATTAGTATTTCTGACTGATATTAAGATTTTGGGAGTAATTCCCCCAGAGATTTCCATAAGTTTTTTTTCCATCGATTCCTCCAAAATTACTTCGAAGATTCTTCTAGACTTCCTGCAGAGATTCCTCCAGGAACTACTTCAGAGATTCCTCTAATGATTCCTTTAAGAATTTCTCAAAGGACTCCAAAGGACCAGCGATTTGTCCAGGCATTACTACAGGAATTATTGCAGAATTTCCTCCAGGAATGCGTTTAGGGATTCTTCCACAATTCCTCTAAAAGCTCATCCAGGAATACCTCTAGGAATTCATCCAAGGATTCCTCCAGTAAATTCTTTAGGGATTTCAACATGAGTTCCTTCAGAAGTTCCGACTTTATTTCCTGCAGGGATTCCTCTAGGGATTCCTTCAGAATTTCCCTTACAGTTCCTCCAGGAATGCCTTTAGGGAATCCTCCTGAAATTCATCCAGGGACTTCTCCAGGAATTTTCGATTCCTCCAGGAATACCTGCATGAATTCTTCAAGAAATTTTCTTCCCAGGAATTCTTCAGAAATTTCTCTGAGGGCTCCTGCAAGGATTGCCCCAGAAATTCACCATTGATTTTTCAGCAATTCCTACATTTAATTTCTCCAGTGATGCCTCCAGAGATTTTGTTATAATTCCTGCAGGCATTTTTCAAGAAATTCCTTTTAAAGATTTCTCTAGAAACTCTTCCAGGGATTACTTGAGGAGAACCCTCGAGAATTCCTCTGGCGATTTCTATAGGAATTTCTTTAAGAACTCCTCCAGGATTTCTACCAAGAATTGCTCCAGGAATTCCTTCAGAGTCTCCTCCAGAAATTTCTCCAGGGATTTTAACTAAAAATCGTCCTACAGGAATTCCATCAGGAATTCCTTCAAGGATTCCTCCAGAGATTCTTTTACTAGTTTTTCCATGGATCCCCAAAGAAATCCTCCAGGAATTCCTCCAGGGATTCACTGAGGAATTCCTCCAGTTCCTTTTCTCATATTTATCTCTGAAGGAATTCTTGGAGAAATCCCAAGAGATGTTCTTTGGGGTATCCCTGGAGGAAACTCTGGAGGAATTCCTTGAGGAATCTCTTCTGAAGGAATGACCGAAGTAACCTAATAATCTCTGAAGCATTAACTAGAAGAACCACTGGAAAAACTCCTAAAGAAACTCCAGAAAGAATTACTAAAGATTTCCCTAGTGAAATTTTAGAAGTAATCCCTGGATGAATCTCTGGAGAAATTCCTGGAAAAGCCTCTGAAGAAATTTATAACACAATTGCTAGAGGATTTTTTTGAGGAATCCTTGGAAAATTGCGTCGAAGAACGTTTGGAAGAATCCCAGGAGGAATTCCAAGAACAATTCCTGGAGCAATTCTTGGACACAACTCTGGAGGATTATGTGGAGGAATTCCAAGAACAATCCCTGATAGAATCTTTGAAAGAATTCTGGAGAAATCCCTGAAGGAATCCTAGAAGTAATTCCTGGAAGTATTATATGAGGAATCCCTGTAGGGATTTCTGAAGGATTTTTTGTTTAAATTTCTAAATGAATTTGTGAGGACAACTTTGGAGGAAACCTTGGAAGAATTCCTTAAGGAATTCACGGAGAAATTTCTGGTGTAACCACAGGAGGAATGTCTGAAAAAATCTCTGAAGGAATTCTTAGACGAATCCTTGAAGGAATTCCTAGAGGAATCCTGAAGTAATACCTGGAGCATTTTCTAAAAGAATATTTGGAGGAATTCCTTGAGGAATCTGTGGAGGAATCTCTGCAGGATTCCCTGGAGGAATGCATGGAGGAATTCGTAGAGGAAATCTTGGAGGAATCCCTGAAGGAATCTCTGGAGGAATCCCAGGTGGAGTTCTGGAAGTATACCTGGAGAAGTTCCTGGAGAAATAAATCGAAGAATTCGTGGAGGAATCTCTGGAGAACCCCTGAAGGTATTAACCAAGGAGTCCCGGAAGGAAACCTGGAAGAATCCCTGGAGAACCTTCTGGAGGTTTCCCTGAAGAAATCCTTGGTGGAATTCTGGAGACATCCCTGGAGGAATCCTAGAAGCAATCGCTGGAGGAATCCCTGGAGGAATCCTGAAGGATTTCTTGGAGATATCCCTGAAGGAATTTGTTTTGAAGGAAACCTTGGAAGAATCCCTGGAAGAATCCTTGGAGGAATTTTTGGTGTAATCACCTGGAACATTCTCCCGAATTCCTGGCTAGAGGATCCTCTGAAGGTATTAACAAGGAAATCCAGGGAGGAAACCTGGAAGAATCAATGTGTAATTAGTGGAGAAATGCCTGGGGTAATCCCTGAAGGAATATCCCTGACGGAATTCCTAGAAAAATCCATGGTGGAATATGTGGAGGAATCACTGGTGGTATTCCTAGAGAAATTCGTGGAGGAAAACTAGGGAGAATTCGTGGAGGAAACTTTGGAATTCCTGTAGGATTTCCTGGAGGAATTAGTCAAAGAATTCGTGGGGGAATCTCTGGACGAACTACTGGAGATACCCTTGTAGGAATGATTTATGGAATCCAGGGAGAAAATCTGGAGGAATCTCTGGAGGACTTTCTGGAGGAATCCCTGAAGAAATTATTGGAGAAATTACTAGAGTAATTTGTGAAGGAAACGTTGGGGGAAACCTTGCATGAATTCCTGGAGGAATTGTTAGGGGAATTTGTGGTGTAATCACTTGAGGAATGTCTAAAGAAATCCCTGGAGGAAACCTGGAATACTTTCTAGGGGAAACCCTGAAGGAAATCTTGAATGAATCCCAGGAGAAATTCCTGATGGTATCCCAGCAGGATTCCATGAAGGAATTCTTGGAGGAAGCCCTGGAAGAATTTAAAGCGGAATGCAGAGAATCCTACAGAAATTCCTCCAAGGACTACTGCAAGGATTACCCTAGAAATTCCACAAAGACTTCAGGAATTCCTACATCAATTTCTCCAGTGATGCCTCAAGGTATTTCTCCAGGGATTTCTCCAGGAATATCTGAAAGAAATTCTCTAAAGATTCCTCCATGAAATCCCCAAAGGATAACTACAGGGTTTTTTTTTTGGATTACTCCAAACATTCCTTCAGAAATTCCCATAAAATTCCTCCAGAAACTCCAACAGAAATTCTTCAAGGATTTCTTCCATAATACCTCCAGGAATTCTGCCAAAAATTACTTTTTTCAAATGAGTGTAATCAGTTTCGTGCCTTTTAATTCCGCCCTATTTTGTTTATCCTTTCACAGATATCGAAACTGATTACACTCATTCGAAGTGTGTATTTTGCTTAGAGAGTTCGGAAACTCGGTACAAAGATCAGAAATTACTGCTAGAAATCCTCCAGATAATATTCTTCTGACGATTTCTCTAGGTATTTCTCCAGGAATTTCTCCGTGAATTGCTAGAAGAAATTCTCAAGTGATTCCTCCAGAAACTCCACCAGGGAGTCCTTTACAAAATCCTCTAGGTATTTCGTATAAATTCAGTCAGGGTTTTTTTTTCAAGGAATTCTCCACGAATTCCTCCTGAATTTCCTCCAAGGATTCGTCCAAATATCTCTCCAGGGATTTCTCCGAGGATTCCTCCAGAGAAGTGGTTTCGCTATAAATTTCTGCAGGGATTCCCCCAGGATTTTCAAAGGACTCCTCCGGGGATTCTACCACGGATTCCTCCAGGGATTCTTCAAGGGATTCTTCCAGAAATTCCTCTAGAAATTTCTCAAAGGAATCACACCAGAAATTCCACATAAAATTCTTACAGGAAGATTCCTCCAGAGATTCCGCCGAGGATTCCTTCATGAATTCTTTCAGGGATTCCTCAAATAATTCTTTCAGGGGTTCATCCCGTTATTCCTCGAGAGATTTCTTCTGAAAGTCATCAGTCACCAAGAATTCTTCCAGGTATTTCTCCAAGGATTTCCTTCAGAGAATCATCCAGGTATTACTACAAAAATCATTCAGCTATTCCTCCAGGAATTCCTTCAGTGTTTCAACCTTAAATTCTTTCAGGCACTCTTCAAAGGTCAGTGTAGAATTAGCATTTAAGTTAAAAATGAAAAAAAAAATCTTCAAAGGTTCATTCCACAAAGTCCTCCAGGAAGTTCTCAAAGAATCCTCTCAGGGATCCCTCCAGAAATTTCTCCACAGATTCCTGCAGTTTTTGCAGGGGTTCCTTGAATAATTTCTACAGAGCTTCCTCCAGAAATTTTTTCAGAGTTTCCTTCACGAATGCCTCGATTAATTCCTTCAGGGACTTGGGTTCCTCCAGAAATATCTTCAGGGATTCCTTCAAGGTTTCCTCCACGAACTCCTCCAAGGATCCCTTCACGATTTTCTTCAGGATTTTCTCCAGGGATTCCTGCAGATATTGGATAAGAATAATCACCGGAGACCATTCTTATTATCTGTTACGATTGGCTTTTATCGGTGAATTCATCCATTCCAGCAGAGATTATTCCAGGGATTCCTCTAAAAATTTATTTAGGTAAATCTCCAGGATTCCTCCAGGAATTCTTCTTCTTCTTTATAGCTCCACGTTCCCACTGCGACTTGGCCTGCCTCGCTACAACTTGGTGTTGTTTGAGCACTTCTAGTTATTATTTGAAGGACTTTCTTTGCCTGTCATTGCATGAATTTGTATATTGTGAGGCAAGTACAATAATACACTATGCCCAGGATTCTGTCTGGGATTTCTCAAGGGAAATCTTCTGGAATGCTTTCTGGGTTTCCTTCAGTAGTGTTTCCAGGAACTTCTCCAGAGATTACTTCGGTTATACCTTCAGCAGAGATTCTTCCAGGAATTCCTGCAAAGATTTTCAAGGAACTCCTCCAGAATTTCCTTCACGGATACCTCAAAGAATTTCTCTTGGGATTTTTCCAGGAATTACTCCAGTGATAACTATGGGAAAAGGATCTGGAGGAATTCCTCAAGAATTTCTTTAAGGAATTTATAGACAAATGAGTGAAGGAATCCTTGGAGGGATTCCTGGTAGAAACCTTGGAAGAAAAATTTCCTTAGGAATCCCTCGAGAAACTTTCTTAGGATTGCCTGGAGAAATTTCCCGGAGGAATTCCTGGAGAAATTCCTGGGGAAATTCTTGGGGGAATTCTTGGAGGAGTTCTTAGAGAAATTCCTATAGAAATCGTCAGAGGAATTTCTGAGGTAACTCCTGAAGATCGGAGTTGCTACATCCGGCTCTTGCCTATTTGTTGGCAAATGAGTAAGAGCAGGATGCAGCAACTTTGATCAAGGTCAACCTAGGTCATCAAAAAGAACTATTGTGAAACGAATAAAATATGGCAGACTTCAGTAGGCTGGACATGTAGTGCAAATGTGGAAAGAAATTCCTCAAGGGTTGCCTCAAGGAATTGCTGCAGGGATTTTTCCTGGAATTCTTTCAGGAATTCTTCCAAGGATTCCTCAAGAAAATCCTCTAGGAATTCTGCTATTAACTCCTCCACAGGCTCTTCCAGGAATAGCACCAGGAACTTCTCCAGGAACTTATCCAGGGATTTCTTCCTGG
Source organism: Aedes albopictus (assembly GCF_035046485.1). NCBI lineage: Eukaryota > Metazoa > Arthropoda > Insecta > Diptera > Culicidae > Aedes > Aedes albopictus. Next base: position 85,339,495 of record NC_085136.1, read on the forward strand.
GATTTATCTAGAAAAATATTCAGGGATTGCTTCTGGGTTTCCTTCAGAAGACTTTCCATAGCTTCTTCCAGGAACTGCTCCAGAGATTACTTCGGTTATTCCTTCAGTAGAGTTTCTTCCAGGAATTCCTTCACAGATTCTTCAAGGAACTCCTCCGGGGTTTCCTCCAGGAATGCCACAAAGTGCTTCTTAAAAAAAGGACACTATACCGTCTTCAACCAAAGGTTGCACAAGCAAAATGATCACTAACATGAGACAACGGACAACACACGAAACACCCAGTGGTCCAGTGAAGAATTTTCCGTTTGACGAAAAGTTTGGAAAAACTAGTGAAGAAATCCTGGACGAATCCTTGAAGATATTCCTGGTAGAATTCATGGAGAAGGAATTTCCCTAGAGAAATTCTCGTGGGAATTTCTCAAGTAATCCGTAGGAGAGTTCCTGGAGAAATTTTTCAAAGATTTTCTAGAAGAATGCCTGGAGTAGTTATTGACCTTCTTCAAAATGTTATTGCCTGAGGGGCAATTCATTTGATGAGTCACATCACACTGACAAATACCTCAAGGCATCACTAGAGAAAGTGATGTGGGAATTGCTGAAAAATACTGTTGAATTTCTGGGGCAATCCTTGCAGGAGCCCTTAGAGAAATTTATTAAGGATTCTTGAAGGGATTTCCTTGAAGAATTCGTGCAGGTATTCCTGTAGGAATCGCTTAAGAAATGGAGGAATTTTCGGAGGAGATCCTGCAGGAATTTCTCCGAATAAGCTCATGCAAATATTCCCAATTGAACTTTTGTAGATACTTTCAGAGAAACTTCTGTAGAATTTTTCAAATGATTTCTGGATAAATTGTCGAAAAAACCTTTGAAAAAAAAAAAATAAAAAGGATGTTCTGCAAGAATTTTATAGAGAACTCACAGATGAACTTCCAAATGATCTTCCTAAAAACATGTTCACAGAAAAGATACCCTGAAGGAACTGCGAATAAACTGACGAAAGAAATCTTAGTGGAACTTCTAAAAAAACACTTATAAAAATTTTTTCAAGTAATTTTTGGAGGAGTAGAAATAATGTTATTCAAGGAATTGCTGAAGGAATCGTTGAAGGAACTCCTGTTAGAATTTATAATAGTTCCCCTAAAGAAATTTCCAGCCATCAGCTGCCTCAATTAGGGCTGTGAATATTTGAGCGAGGTCTTTCATAGTGTTCTCTGAGCAGTTTATGAACAAGTTTGATAAACACTCTCACAAAGAAATAGAATAATTTAAAACATCCAAAATCAGTAATTTTCCACTTGAAGTACTCACAAAATCTTTTTTTCACTCGGAAATCCAACTTGACCAAAACGGAAATCGCAACTTGACCAAAACTAAGTACAAAATTCTTAGAGGAATTCGCGAACAAACGTCGAAAGAACTTAAGAAAGAATTACCAAATTCAAAGAGTTTCCGATTATCTACCGGAGAATTTCAAAAACGAATTTCTGATTCACAACTTCTTCTTCTTTATGGATCGACGTTCGCATTGGAACTTGCCCTGCCTTTCTTCAACTTAGTGTTCTTTAAGCACTTCTACAGTTATTAATTGAAGGGCCTTCTTTGCCTGCCATTGCATGAATTTGTACATTGTGTGGCAAGTACAATGATACACTATGCCCAGGGAGTCGAGAAAATTTTCCCGTTTGGAACGGGAATCGAACCCGATGTCTCCGGATTGGCGATCCGTAACCTTAACCACTAGGCTAACTGGTTCACAACTTAACCAACCTAAATTACTGGATGATTCTCATGGAGCAATTTTCGAAGAAACTTTTGAAGGAATCCTTATAGCATCTCTTAAAGGAACTACCGAAGAAAATTCTGAAGAATTTATACAATAACTTTTGTAAAGTTTTTCAAGGATAATGCCAAAGAAATTTTCCTTCTGGAAAAAAATCGTGCAGAAATTCCCGAATAAACTCCTAAGAGTTTTTCAAAACCATTTCAAGGTTAAAATTCTGCAAGTTTTTCAGAAGAAAAAATGCTGATGGAAGTTCCTAATTTGTTGTAACCCTTAGAGGCACTTCTCGGTGGAAGCCGAAGGAATTTCTGGAAAAATTTCCAGAGGATGTATAGAATTTTTTGAATGAGTTTTTGATGTAATTCCATTAAAACATTTTCAGACCTGTCCGAAGGATTTCCTGTAGATATTTCTGAAATTACTGAGGATTACCCTAAGAAATCATAGAAAAGTAAGACATCGTCAGAGAAATTCTTGGAATAGTATCTGGAGGATTGCTAGTAGTAATTTCTGGCAGAATTCCAGGAGGTAAAATGGAAGAAGTCCTTGAAGAATTTCTGTTGGAGTTTCTGGAGGAATTTTTGTGGAATTTCTAGGGCAATCCTTACAGTAGTCTTTGGAGGAATTTCTGTAGGATTCTCTGAAGGAAGTTCCTTGAGGAGCTTCTGGAGGAATCCCTAAAGAAATGGCTGTCGGAATCCTTGGAGAAATTCTTGGAGGAATTTTAAAGGAATCTCTAGAAAAATTGTTAAGGGAATCTCTGGAGGAATTCTTGAAGCAATCTTTGGAGGAATTTCTCTGCATTCCGCTTTAAGTTCTTCCAGGGCTTCCTCCAAGAATTCCTTCATGGGAATTTCTCGACCATCAGGAATTTCTCCTGGGATTCATGCAAGATTTCCTTCAGGGTTTCCCCTAGAAAGTATTCCAGGTTTCCTCCAGGGATTTCTTTAGACATTCCTCAAGTGATTACACCACAAATTCCCCTAACAATTCCTCCAGGAATTCATGCATACTCCAGTAATTTCTTCAATAATTTCTTCAGGGATTCCTCCAGAAAGTCCTCAAGAGATTCCTCCAGATTTCCTCCCTGGATTCCATAAATCATTCCTACAAGTCCAGTAGTTCGTCCAGAGATTCCCCCACGAATTCTTTGACTAATTCCTCCAGGAAATCCTCCAGGGATTCCTCCAGAAATTCCACCAGGGATGCCTCATGAGATTCCTTCTGGGATTCCTTCTGGAATTCCTACAGGAATTCCAAAGTTTCCTCCACGAATTCTCCCTAGTTTTCCTCCACGAATTTCTCCAGGAATACCACCAGTGATTCCTCCACATATTCCACCATGGATTTTTCTAGGAATTCCGTCAGGGATATTCCTTCAGGGATTACCCCAGGCATTTCTCCACTAATTACACATTGATTCTTCCAGGTTTCCTCCCTGGATTTCCTTGTTAATACCTTCAGAGGATCCTCTAGCCAGGAATTCGGGAGAATGTTCCAGGTGATTACACCAGAAATTCCTCCAAGGATTCCTACAGGGATTCTTCCAAGGTTTCCTTCAAAACAAATTCCTTCAGGGATATCTCCAAGAAATCCTTCAGGATTCCTCCAGCGATTGCTTCTAGGATTCCTCCAGGGATGTCTCCAGAATTCCACCAAGGATTTCTTCAGGGAAACCTCCAGAAGGTTCTCCAGGGATTCTTCCAGGTTTCCTTCCGGGACTCCTTGGTTAATACCTTCAGGGGTTCTCCAGAGATTCCTCCACGAATTCTTCGATTTATTTCTCCAGGAACTTCTCCAGGTATACTTCTAGAACTCCACCTGGGATTCCTCCAGAGATTCCTTCAGGGATTCCTCCAAGATTTCCTCTACGAATTCCTCCATGAATTCCTCCAGGGAATCCTGCAGAGATTCCTCCACAGATTCCTCAAGGAATTCCTCCAAATATTCTTTTAGAGAATGCTCCAGGTATTACTTCAGGATTCCTCTAAGAATTCCTTCAAGGATTCGTCTAAGAATTCCTTCAGAGATTTTTTCAGACATTCCTCCTGTGGTTACACCAGAAATTTCTCCGTGAATTCCTTAAGGAATTCTTCCAAGGTTTCCTCCAAAGTTGTCCTCACAAATTCATTTAGAAATTTAAACAAAAAATCCTTCAGAAATCCCTACAGGGATTCCTCATATAATACTTCCAGGAATTACTTCTAGGATTCCTTCAGGGATTTCTCCAGAATTCTTTCAAAGATTCTATCAGGGATTGTTCTTGGAATTCCTCCACATAATCCTCCAGAGTTGTGTCCAAGAATTGCTCCAGGAATTGTTCTTGGAATTCCTCCTGGGATTCTTCCAAACGTTCTTCGACGCAATTTTCCAAGGATTCCTCAAAAAAATCCTCTAGCAATTGTGTTATAAATTTCTTCAGAGGCTTTTCCAGGAATTTCTCCAGAGATTCATCCAGGGATTACTTCTAAGATTTCACTAGGGAAATCTTTAGTAATTCTTTCTGGAGTTTCTTTAGGAGTTTTTCCAGTGGTTCTTCTAGTTAATGCTTCAGAGATTATTAGGTTACTTCGGTCATTCCTTCAGAAGAGATTCCTCAAGGAATTCCTCCAGAGTTTCCTCCAGGGATACCCCAAAGAACATCTCTTGGGATTTCTCCAAGAATTCCTTCAGAGATAAATATGAGAAAAGGAACTGGAGGAATTCCTCAGTGAATCCCTGGAGGAATTCCTGGAGGATTTCTTTGGGGATCCATGGAAAAACTAGTAAAAGAATCTCTGGAGGAATCCTTGAAGGAATTCCTGATGGAATTCCTGTAGGACGATTTTTAGTTAAAATCCCTGGAGAAATTTCTGGAGGAGACTCTGAAGGAATTCCTGGAGCAATTCTTGGTAGAAATCCTGGAGGAGTTCTTAAAGAAATTCCTATAGAAATCGCCAGAGGAATTCTCGAGGGTTCTCCTCAAGTAATCCCTGGAAGAGTTTCTAGAGAAATCTTTAAAAGGAATTTCTTGAAAAATGCCTGCAGGAATTATAACAAAATCTCTGGAGGCATCACTGGAGAAATTAAATGTAGGAATTGCTGAAAAATCAATGGTGAATTTCTGGGGCAATCCTTGCAGGAGCCCTCAGAGAAATTTCTGAAGAATTCCTGGGAAGAAAATTTCTTGAAGAATTCATGCAGGTATTCCTGGAGGAATCGAAAATTCCTGGAGAAGTCCCTGGATGAATTTCAGGAGGATTCCCTAAAGGCATTCCTGGAGGAACTGTAAGGGAAATTCTGAAGGAATCCCTAGAGGAATCCCTGCAGGAAATAAAGTCGGAACTTCTGAAGGAACTCATGTTGAAATCCCTAAAGAATTTACTGGAGGAATCCTTGGATGAATTCCTAGAGGTATTCCTGGATGAGCTTTTAGAGGAATTGTGGAAGAATCCCTAAACGCATTCCTGGAGGAAATTCTGCAATAATTCCTGTAGTAATGCCTGGACAAATCGCTGGTCCTTTGGAGTCCTTTGAGAAATTCTTAAAGGAATCATTAGAGGAATCTCTGAAGTAGTTCCTGGAGGAATCTCTGCAGGAAGTCTAGAAGAATCTTCGAAGTAATTTTGGAGGAATCGATGGAAAAAAAAACTTATGGAAATCTCTGGGGGAATTACTCCCAAAATCTTAATATCAGTCAGAAATACTAATTGAGTATGCCATTGTTGCTTTCGAAACTTGACCAAAACTACAAGGTCCCGAGTTGAGACAGAGACAGAGCACAAAGTGTTGCAAATCTTAGTCATGTTGGTTGAGATAGATTTAACATGACCGAGGTTGCTAAATCCTGTTCTTACCTATTTGTTGGCGAATGAGTAAGAGCAGAAAGCAGCAAACTTCGATCAATCTCAACCTAATTCGCCAAAAAGGACTATTCTGAAACGAATAAATTGCGGCAGACTACACTGGGCTGGGCACGTAGTGCGAATGTCAAAAGAAAGAATAATAATGAAAACAATATTCAGCATGGAATCAGGTCGCAATAGCATATTTCATAATCTTTCGAACGGTGCTGAGAGATCTTGAATAAGTTTAGCCGTTTTCATGTTATAGCCATTTTATTGGAAGCATTGTCAAAATCATGAAAAGTTCAATAACTCCGTAATGGTTGAGATTTGACCATATGCGTAGAACAATTTTTTTCATCAAATATCATCCTTTATCACCCCCTGAAATATTCTGGGTAAGGAACCCAACACCCTGTATATATGTTACATATAGTTGTGTGGTTTTCAATTTTTAAGGTTATTACTCTGGAGTCGATACTTTTTTGTATATGTTTTGTTGAGATCAATGTTTGAAAAGGTATCGAAACCGCTAATGCTAATGTGCTCATGAACTTCCTGCAACATCCATACATCTAGATCCATCATATAGACGAACGATCTCAAAGCATTTAATTTGTTATCATTTGCAATTCCGTTGATATTAAGAGAGCCAATGTTGAGAGCATATCCATTTCACGATTACTCTGAAGAATCTATCGATAGACTAAGCTTTTTTCGCGATGGAGACTTACACACATCTGTACATATGTGTGCCATCCATAACATCATCAGAAATGTCGAGACCATCAAATGTGTTGGAAACTTCAATACCAGAGACGCTGTTGATCGCTACAAATGGATCACGTGCTACTTTTGAAATAGTCGCTTTAGTAGACGTGCTTTTCATGTTATCGTTGGTGGGTTTATTTTTCGTTTTACTTAAGGTGTTAGTGTTAGTGTTAGTAGTCTTAATCGCTTGTTTATCATCTACGGTGCTAGTATTAGTAGCCTTTCTCGTTTGATGCGCAGCCTTGCTGAATAGTTGGGTTTGGGTTACGTTGGTGTAGCTCGGGCCTACCTCATCACCTGTCTCCCCGATTGCAACTTTTCGTGTTTCGTGACCTGAGTTCTCAATGCCCCTGCATAATCAACTCCTGACGCTTTCAACCTATCACCGATGTAACCTCCATTTATCTGCATTTCCATGTATCCAGCTTCTATGCATATCCGCCCCCAACGCACAGATTTTCCACAATGTCGATACGTTTGTTGTTGGTGTTTGTATGTAAACAATGTGACTTCCCCGTTGATGTTGATGTAAGATGAGATCGCTGTGTGTAGTGTAATCGGATCCTGAATGACCCCACACCCTTCGAAATACCTTTGAGAACGGCTGGTTCCGTCCAAACTTCCTCTTTCAGCCAGACTACGTCACCGAATCTTTCCAATAAATCGGCATTCCAAACTAAAAATATCACAGATGGTACTTTTTTCTGTGGTGATAAAATCGAATTTTCTCGGTGAAGAAGTTTTTCCGGAACATGAAGTAAACACTAAAAGTTGTCTTTTCAAACCATTGTTGATTTCTAATCACTATTGCATCTTGCTTTGCTTTATACAGGGGATACTCAAAATAACTGGGATAGGTAAAATTTTCACCTTTCAAGAAATTTTCAACTCGCTGTAACTTTTCGAAAAATGCATCAAATATTCTCAAATTTTTACTGTAAGTTTATCAACTAGTAGTGTATCAGTGGTCAAAATTTGGAAAAGATCGAGCCATTCTACACGAAGTAATACATATTCTAGAAAAAGGTAGAATTATCCGATAGCCAACTTTGAGCTGTTATATCTCCGGATTCAATGAACCGAATGCAATGAAATTTTGATCATTTATGACTTATGCAATGAGCTAATAAAATCATTTGACTATACTTAAAATTCTTTACACGAAAGAAAATTATTACGATTGGATTATTTTTCTAATATACCACCAATTCATCCAAAACTTCATCATCGTTTCAAAATTCGAGGTAGTAATTATAGTTCATTTAAATTCCCTCTAATTGACTTCAATATGAATATGTTTTGAAAAGAAGTAACAAAATAATCGGCATTAAATTGAAAAAGTAATGGGATGCATATGAAAAATAGATAAATTTACTAAAAAAACATACATTTATTCTAACCGCCATAACTTTTTTTCTTATTAATAATTTCAAATTCAGTAAACTGTTTCTCAAAGCTCATTATATGAGTCATAAATGATCAAAATTTTATTGCATTCGATTCATTGAATCCGGAGATATAACAGCTCAAAGTTGGCCATCGGATAATTATACCTTTTTCTAGAATCTTTATAACTTTGTGTAGAATGGTCCGATCTTTCCCAAATTTTGACCACTGATACACAACTAGTTGATCAACTTACAGTAAAAATTTGAGCCTATTTGATGCTCAAAATTTGATTTGAGTTGAACATTTTTTAAAAAGTGAATATTTTACCTGTCCCAGTTATTTTGAGTATCCCCTGTAGATTTCCGTGCAAATGTTCAATCGTCTAAAATATTTGTTCACACGTCAAACACCAAGGAAAGTAGCAAGTAAGCAACCCGATCATTCCATGCACCACCCAAAAAGTGTAACCGACGCTTAAAATTTCTAGCAGCGAAACGTACCAATGTATGCTGAAACTGGTGGGAACATATTGTGGTGTGACAAAAAATTTCTGCAGGGGGTCGAGTATGATGCAAAAAAAAGCAATAACTTTACACAAAGCTATCCCGTTTTCTAACAATTAACGTTTTTCACGTTTTTTCCATACGATTTGACAGTTCTTGACTACCATACTTCCGTGAGCTTGAGATGAGAATTTTAGAAAGTTGACAACCGAGAGTAGCACACACGATGCATTGAATACATGGTGTCACCACCGGGCTGGAAACTAGATGCTATAAAAGTTCTTGTATGCAATTTTCGCTGTTGGCGCCAGCTGAGAGCAATCAATGAAAATGTAAACAGCAATCATTACATTTCTTTTCATTCGACGAGTTTCCGTTTGCGGTCATATCACTGTCGGTGGTCATATGTCGTGTACACGTGTCGTGTTACGTTCTGTGATTGCTACGGCTTGTTCCTCCGTCTGATACTCGATGAGCACCAAGGACTTCCCTGTGTTATGTTGCAACGACTGGATGCTCTAAAACTGTATTCTAAACTTCTCGTGTACGAACCTCGCGATCAACTCCATGTTAACTTTCCTGACCGGCAAATTTGCGAGATCCATGACCAACGTGTTAACACGTGGTCCGTTCGACGTTAGGTGATATGGCGATGAGGCCATTACTTTGTGTTTCTTCTGTAATTTGTTGTTTTATTGATCTATTGAACCATCGGAAACTGGAGAAACGAAATAGCGTATTCAACAATAGAATGATTGTTGTCTACTTTTCTATTGAATGCTCCCAGTTACAGCCAGCACCGAAAAGTGTAGACAAGAACCTTTATAGCATCTAGTTTGTAGCACTGACAGCCCGGCGGCGACACCATCACTTGTATACAATCCATCGTCCGTGCTACTCTCGGTTGTCAACATTCTCAAATTCTCACCTCAAGCTCACGGAAGAATGGTAGTCGAGAATTGGGAAAATCGCTAATAGCGTTATTGCAAGGGGTTGGAAACTCTGACACCTTGTGTGAAACACCCACTTCGCACACCAAAAATACCTTTCGACACCTTTCCGACACCTTTCAAATGTGCCACCATGATTTTTTTTAAATTTTACTGCCATCACTGTTCTGTCGGTGTTTATGTTTACATTTATTATTAATGTTTATAAACTTTTATGAATAACCGTCGCGATTTCCCCGGTTTTATTGCTCAGATTTCGGAATACGGAAGTTCGGATTGCTCTCTACCGGGTACGAACAGTAGTGTATGACCTGACCAGGTACGTGTATCAAACCGCCGAGCATGGCGGGTCGACGCAGTTAATGGACAAAATCTACCATGGATTGGGTTGCGAAAATTAGTACTTTTAATTTAGTTCGTGAGGTCCGTCACTCTTGGGATTGTCAAGCTGAATCTGGAAGTAATTTTTGTTACCACTCTCAAAGTATGTAACCCCTTAAATTCTGTTATTAATTCCTGAAAATGACGCGTCTGTGGGGACGAATTCAAATGGATTTTTTCGCGAGTACATCGTTCATAGCAAAACAAGATTCGGTCCGGTTTATATCAATTTGTTTACCAAGACAAAATCCTCAACGTTCCCTTCCCATATCCAAACTCCTAGTGATTTCTCGTAGTAACGCAGAAAATTCCTCGGTTATTGGCCTAAGCGAGAATCACGTCATCATTTCCTTCCCTATCCTCAATTGACCTGCATTCGGACGCGGCCGGCGCTGGTATTGCCCATTGAAAAATATTGGGATGTCAGCATTTACACAATGAGGAAAAGGCTAGTGCCAAGCTATATCTGTTGGTTCTTTGTGTAAATGCAGATGTCCTTGCAATAACAGAGGAGCAACCGCGGGCGGTCAATCATGCTCATGCTCATGCTCATGCTCATGGATTGGGTTGCGAAAATCGATAAGTTGGAGGATTCTATCGGCGGTCAGAATATTAATGGAACGACAAGCCGACAAGAAGGAGGAACTGGCGGGACGAAAGCCAAAGACCTCTGCATTGGGATCCTCACTGGGCGGTTCCAACAAACCTTTACACCATCAGTCACAGCACGGCGTTATTCTATGTACCACCACCGCAGCAGCTCGGAGCCGATTACCAGATGATTAGCACTGACGAGACGACATCGTTCTCGCAAAGACATGCAGGATGAGAAACCGGCCAAGACCCAGTAGCAGTTTGGGCAAATACAACGGCCTGAATCGTACGGAGATTGTGATGCAACATCTGGATTAACCACCAGTAGTTAACCGGTATGGAAGTGGTGATAGAAATGGATGATGAAAACAAACGGAGGACAATCACTCCCCAGAAGCACAGCAGTCCACCATAAGCAACCGCTAGATGAACGACGGTTTCTCCTCCGTGTGATCCTCCGCACCCCATCATCAGAAACGGAACGGCGGAATGGACCACAACGCCTCCTCTACCAACCCGATAAGTCCCGAAACAGTCCCAGAAGTCACCCGCCAACAGTGACATTAAAGGAATGGTCAATGGAAGCATCTAAACAACGGTTGTTCGACGTCCGGCGCCTCCTTCTCCTGTGTCCTGGCAATGAACCACCTTCCAAATGATTTCGTCACTGCTGATCAATGACACCAACAGAGACAAGAATGACCGAGAGCAATCTCGCCCCGTGAATGAAAACCTTGTCAGTTCCACCTCCGAATCAGCTCGTCTACTGCCATCCAAGAAACGCTCCCTGGTAAGTCATTACCGGGTTCAAATAAACCCGATCGGAAATTGATAGCTGGTTAGGTTAGATTTAATTGTTCGAAATCCTTGATACCTTCGGAAAGCATCCAAAAACCATCGAAAGCTGATGAAGAAACCTGAAAAGTATCTAAAATGTGATATGTACTGTGATTAGCAAAAAAAAAATAAAAGGATTTTTTTTTCTTTTCTAGTTCGTTCTCATACCGTCTACCCCCGTTGGTTTGAACGACACCTCATGCAAACCAACGGGGTTCATTTTTTAATTTGAACTTCTAGTAACCCTGTGGGCATCGAAAAACACACTGATGGCAACCCTTTTTGCTGTTTTGTTTTGAATCTGCGTTCCGTTTCACCCCGTTCCATGAGCAGAATGACGTTTGAACCATTTTTAGTTTGAACGATGTGCAGATTAGAGGGGGTCAAATTAAAAAGTGTTCAGATTAGATGAGGTCAAACCAACGGGGGTAGACGGTAATAGAAACCTAGCTCTTTTCGGAAGATTTATCTTGTTTTCTTATTATATTTGCTCGCTTCGTCTTCCTGTATCGATCAATGCCACAGTCACCCGACTGAGATCCGCCCTCTTCCACTTTTTCACCGATTTCTTCTGCAGTAGCTGGACTGGATCATCATTCGCCTTCGCTTCATCACAATAGAAACATCATTCCCTTGTCCTTGCCAGATCTCGTTACCGTTTGACTCCACGATTAGGCGCTGTCCATAAACTACGTAGACTTTTTTTCGGCCATCTCAGACCCCCCCCCTCCCCCTCGTAGACTTTTGTTCATACAAAATTTTCGAAATCTGTATGGAGCGTAGACTTTGGCCAGACCCCCCCGTCCCCCCCTAAGAGTCTACGTAGTTTATGGACAGACCCTACTAACCCATCGACGTATCTTCCTTCGGATCTTCTACAGGAATGTCATCCAGCATGGCATGCTCGACAACGGTGGCTAGAGCAGCATCGATGGTTTTGTCCCCTTCTTCGCTCGATTGCTGTTGCGGCGTGGTTTTCTTGGGTGTTCCGTTTAATTTTGAATTATGGCGAAGCATCCTGATGGACTGGGCAGTGAACTTGCTTCCGAGGGAGTTGAATTTGATTCAAGCTTCTGGTCGACAACTTCCTATTCCTGAAATAAAACATTGTTGAAAAATATCTGATCAATTAATACTTCATGGAATTAACAGCTACTCTTACTTACCGGGACCGGAATTCTGCAACATCCGGCAAGGTATAAGGTCGTTTCGCCTGTTTAGATTGCCCACCAGCGGCCACCGGCGATGATCGCAAATTCCACATCAAAACAATACAACGATGAAAAAATACTCAAGTGTTGCCAGTAATTTGGAAAAAAGTGACGTCTATCACATTATATGTCAAAAACGTCAAAGCACCGAAAAACACCCAAAAACACCCGATCAGCACACTGCAACACAATCAAGGGTGTCAGAGTTTCCAACCCCTTGCGTTATTGTTGGAAAACGGGAAAGTTTTGTAAAAAATTTGTGAATTGAAATCACGAATGGTTTGGATTGGTAACTTTTTGTGTTTACTTTATGTACCGGAATAGCTTCTTCTGCTTCTGCTCTGAACGAAAGCCAAAGCACAGACAAACAGACGTAACACTTGCGAAATTTCCATCTATCACACTTTTAACGATCATTTTAAATTTTCATAGTTGAGGCTTTCATAACCAGAGGCGCGCGCATCGTTTTTCTATGTGTTTGACATTTCACACTAGCGCCTTCTGTTGCCGATATGGCACAACACAGTGTTTCGTGCAACTTCTCCACCAGGTGATGGTAGTATGAACTGGGCGATGGATTTCCATGAAAATCGTTCAAGGTGCTACGTCTGTTTGTCTGTGGCCAAAGAGTAACTGCAGCACATTAGTTCGCTTCATATTATAGTCTCTGAAGCTGAGAGGAAAGCAATGAACTTATCCCACCATGAACCAGGGTGCGGTAGGAAGCATACGATCAATTCGAGTAAAACCGATACAAGTGCCACGGATAGGCTCTTGCCCGTTTTATATACCAATGTCTGCCGTGAAGGCTGAAATTTTTCACTTTGAAATGTTTTCTGCCTGTCATTGCGTACTCACAAGATTAACATCATATTAAAAGAATTTCGTCGAATGTTGGTCACTTCCTGTAGCACATCCTTGGTATTTTTCGTCTCTTTTTGCAGTTAAAAGAATGCTTTGAATGGTTCATCATGGTATGCTTTTTCATCAAAATGAAAACAAATGATTTAATTCAAATAGGTCTTGAATGAATCGTATCATTTATCAAGATGAATCCACATCATGTGACCTTTCCATTCTTCCACGTGCAAAACTCCTTCTCGTAGTGGTCGTGGAGATGCAGAGGTGATCTTGGCCTCTTATATCAATTAACGTCTCCAACAACCGTGTGGCCTTGGCCGGTGCCGTTATTGAATTTATAAAGTTTGAAATTCTTGTCGATACATATTGAGAACGGTATTCAGATCGTCACTTGACTCACCTGCTTCTCTTACACACAATTATCGATAAGCACCTTGGGCCCCTTCAATTTACTGATTCTTCTGGGATGCACTTAACTTATAAAGTAACTGCCAAGGGACAACGTTCAACTGAGACCGAGTTTTGAACCTTTCATCTGATCTAATATTTCAACCCGACCGGACCCCGTCCCCATCGACAAGCAACTTTTTACCTCCGGCTAACCATCTCCTCAAAGTAATTTTCTAAAATTTCACCGCTCCAACCTCAATCGAGCACTATTTCAAGTCATGTCCGTCCACCTTATCTTTAGGAGGAGTTTTATTACCTTGCTGGCAGGTCCAAAACTTTTCCTTTTCGGAAAATGGTTTAATATAGGCATGTACGCACACACATACCTTCTTACTTTGGAAAAACATTCCTTTGAGTTTCCACCCCAACCCCAGAGCCAGGAAAATTTTGAGAAGGAGCTTGAAGATGACAAAAGTTTTCTTTCCCCGGACGAACCGACGACCGACCGACCGGCATCTCACTCAAACACATAATCGCAGCACAAGGCAACGCTCCGAGTGTCATAAGATATTGCAAACATTTTTCGCCTCGATCCACAAGAAACTGGATGGAAAGGTGTAGATTTAAGATTCGAATTCACATTTCGGTTCGAAAACAGTTTTCACCTCTGCTGATGGGAAGAATGCTCTGAGGGGGTAAAGGAGGAAGCTGCGGGCTGGTGTGAAAGTGATTGACAGGCAGTCATGGCAAACGACACAATGATGGCCACGACGTAATTGACATGGAAAAGGCGGAATCGTCAGGGATGGATAAGTGCGACATCCTCATGCGAAAGCTGCGATTACGATTTAGCACGAAACGAGTCATCGATGTTTGTTGCTGCATGGCTAAGAAGCTAGACTTGAAGGTGCGATGTGCACTAGCCCCACTCCGAAGCAATGCCTTCTTGATGGTCCCGGAGAGACATAGGGTATTCGTGAGTCCCAAATTACTATCAGCGAACTGACTTCGAAGTTATGGACAGAAATTTCCGATAATTACAAGAAATGCGATCGAGCTTTAACCCTTTGGAGCCAGAGGGGTCCTATATGACCCCAAAATAGAAACGGCTGTATAAATTCACACATTCAATAAAACAGAATACTGTCCTCGGCAAAGTTGTTTCAAATTGAATTCTTTATTAAGAAAAAACAAGAATATTTGTAGGGTCTGGGACCATTTGAGCAGGAGTACCTATTTTAGGCACTTGCTGCTATAACTCAGTCAAATTTAACCGATCGACTTGATTTTTGAGACACGATCTTTCCATGTTCTAAAATTCAAGTTAATCGGTTTGATATTCACTGAGTTATAGCAGCAAGTGCCCAAAATAGGTGCTCCTGCCCAAATGGTCCCAGACCCTATTTGAGACTTGACTGGTAACCTTGAACATCATGAACACCATGAAGTTTAGAAAAATGAAACAAATGACATACCAGCTGTTTTAAAAGCTGAATTTGGATATGGGTTACGTTCATATGCAATTATTTTACCATCGTCGAAAATATCAAAAGGTGTTATATATTCTGAGATATTCTAGGTGTTCCAAACTGTCCTGTAGTAAAGTTCTTCAAATCTACAAGAATAATGTTATGTATTTTCACCGTAAATAATAGCTTTGCATAATCTACTGCGACCCGTGAAGATCTTGAAATCTACAATGTCATTTTGAGACACTATATATAGATATTACAGGTCAGCCAAACTACCTTGGAGTACAGAACTTCAAGTCTACACTTGTAACAGTAGCCATCTCTGTTATACTGAGTAACGTTGCATAATCAACTGCGGTTACTGGACGACCCTGAAGTCTGCTAGATATTATTATAAACCTTTGGGACATACAGAGTCATCCAAACTGTCATATAATGTAGTCCTTCAAATGTTTTCGTCATAAACATAGCTTTGCATAATCTACTGAGATCCGTGAAGCTCTTGAAATCTTATAATGTCATTTAGAGACTCTGTAGGGATATTCCAGGTCAACCAAATTACCTTGGAGTTCAGAACTCCAATCGTAACAGCAGTCATATCTTCTATACTGAGTAACGTTGCATAATCACAAGAATGATGTTCGCCATAAATAATAGCTTTGCATAATCTGCTGGGATTCGTGAAGCTCTTGAAATCTCAAATGTCATTTAGAGACGCTATAGGAATATTCCAGGTCAACCAAACTATCTTGGAGTTCAGAACTTCAGGTCTACATTCGTAACAGCAGCCATATCTGATATGTTATGTAGCATTGCATAAGCAATTGCGGTTACTGGGCCAATCTGAAGTCAACTGTATATTATAAAGAACTTTTAGGACATTGATGGTCGTCCAAACTGTCCTGAAGCCTACAACTAAGAACTTCCAGCTAAGGTGAAGATATGACGAAGCCACATCTCAAGTACAAATCTGAAGGCAAACAAAGTGTTGTGGGGAAGAATTGTTGATTCCGTTTTATTATAATTGTTATTAACGCTAAATAAATCATAACGGTTGGAAATGTTACATTACATACATTTATTTGTTCAACATCATTAACCCTTAAAAGATGTGGACAACTTTTTGCATAGTTTTACCTATAGCTTTGGGAGATTTTGGCTTTCTCAGTCTAGGGAATCCAAACGATTAAATTGGCATTGCCCGACGTTTCGGCCTAATTTATTTGGCCTTTTTCAAGGGTAAAGCTGTCTATCGTTTTTTGTTATAATTTATAACTAGTGCCACAGTTTCTTTTGGAGCTTCTTGTAGCATTTCTACACATATAGATTTTAGGCGATTTTTACAATAATTTTGGGAAGGGACGTAGACACTGCTTTCGCACATTCATCAACTCACTTGGTACTGTAGCTTTTGACCCAGTGCAGTGGGTGGATTTTCAAAACCAAAATGTTTTTATCAAGGGGATTAGTTGTGCTATCATATGCATATATGGAGATTATGTTATGCTAGAACATTTTGGAGATATAGCTGCAAATGTAGTGTACACCACTTGTTCTTCATTCGATTCCGCGTTTTATTTCTATGTGCATGTGGTATATTTTAATGGAAATTGCACAATATTCTTTGTTTGGGTTGGGGCTGTTAGATAGAAATGTCTTATGTCATTTTACAGCAGTAACATAGATCTCCAGGTTATCCAAAACGTCCAGAAGTTTTGAACTTTGTCTACTGAATACAAATAGTTGTGTTCACTTTTTAAATCACTTGAACTTGCTGAATAACATTCAAATATACATTTTGAAACATGCAATGATGGTAGTCATGACCTGGTGATGTTCTAGGCAACTTAAAATAGCTCTGGAGTTCTGATTGTAAGGGCTTTACCTGTAATACTATATCAAACTAATGTATGAATGTCAGAACTGATTTCATTAGATCCATACATGTAAATCAGAGTATGAAAGACTAACTGCACATCAATGGCGAAACCTTAGGCCATCCAAATTATTCTGGAATTAAGGCCTTTATATCTACAGCCGTAATAACACATCGGGTGCATTTCAAACTTGGTATAGTGCGTTTTGGTAGTCATAGAAGATCAGTTGAACCATATGATACTTGTATACACATCATAGAGGCATCTTGGATCATCCGAACTATTCTGAAGTTGAGAAATATGATTTAAATTTGATGGTATATCAACAGAAGTGCACAAACATCAGAGTTTGTCCATTTGATTCACACAAATAGTGCAAGCCATGGGAGATAAGTTTCCAGAGCATCTGAGATAAGTTTCCAGAGCATCAGATATCTGAGGTCAATTTTCAGTGTTATGTGGTTAAGGCCTTCAGATCTACACTCGTAACAAAGCACCCTACACGTTCCAAACCTGGTGCAGTGTGTTTCAGTAGACATTGATGATAAGTTCGACCATATATCATATGGTATTCTAGATCATCCAAACCATTCTGAAGCTAAAATATACGGTTTTCATTTGTAATGACCTATCAATTATATGGTTAAGGCCTTCAGATCAACGCTAGTAACAAAGCATCGGCTACACGTTAAACTCACTATAACGTGTTTTGGTAGTTATAGAAGATCAGTTGATTCACGTGATAATTGAATATACATCTTAGAAGCTTCCCGGATCATCCAAACTATTCAGAAAATGATACATATAATTTGCATGTGTAATGGTCTATCAAAATAAGTGCACAAATGTCAGAATTTGCTAATTAGATTTATACATGTGATGCTAATAATGGATTTCGAAAATGGGCACGAGCTTGCATCGGCTACATTTCAAACTAAGTGTATGTACTCCGGCAGTCCTCTAGAGGGGTCTTATCGAGCTCCCCCTCGTCTGGCAACGCGGCCTCGAGATTCTGCGCGTATGCTGAGGCGACATCCGGTTGTTTCAGTCGCTCTAGGTTGTACCGTGGCGGTCGCTGGTACCGTACATTGTTGATGACGAAGAGTTTTGGGCGCAGATATCTAAAAAAACTCTAAAATAACGCTTGAAAACATTCCGGCTTCAAAGGGTTAAACCCTAGGGGCGGGACACATCCTAATACCGATGCTAATACCACCTAATAAATATTAGTTTCCTAATCTTCATGCTTCACCGAAACATTTTTTGTGTAGTATGTCATGACTTTTCATAAAACAACAAACTGTCACGAAAACAAGAGGTGAAAATACACTTGGTCTGTAGTTTTTCATCAATTTATTCAACCAATTTTAATAATTTCTTTTGATTATGATTTTAGATCTGAAAATTACGTGAGCAATCTGAACGCAGGGACATGGATTTCGGAAACTTGTGTCGCTGGAGTAAAAATCAAGAAGGTGGCTTCATCATATGTAATTAGATGTACTTTCAATACAAGTCGGCATCGTAGAAAAATGTTGTTTCCAAATCCAATAAATACGAAAAAGCAAAACTGTATTGAATACTTGACTACGTTTTAAAACTTCTACTCTATTTCAAAGAATTGGATAGAATTGGCATTAACAGAACTGCGGATATTTCTAATGATGGCATTATGTTCCTACTCCAATTTCTCTTCGGTTTGAGTGCCACTGCTAGTTTGAGATTCTTGGGCTTAGCTAATTTATTATTTGCCATCTCGATCTGCAGGTGCACTCTCGCTTCTCTATCAGTTATGATCTGTGAGCTTTCCATGATCGTAGATAGAAATTTTCGGGACGTAGGTGTTAATTCAAGGTACCACAATTCCTTGACCGGGTTCGCCAGCGATACGTCCGAAATCATTGCTCTAGGAGTGAGAAGTACAAAAATGAGCTTTATTTTGCCGATATAGTACCACCTGAAAGCGAAACTTTCATTGAAAGCATTTTGACACTTCAAATACAGTTCAATAAGCATGGCTTACTTCGTTCAAAATGGATTTCCTCTGGGATTAATATTCCTTAATACTGGCTAATACCTCTTAATACCGCTAATAAGTATTAGAGCTGTCCCGCCCCTAGGTTAAACCAAACATTCATTGATTCTATTTGAACTATCCCTCCAACTTTTCCCTTATTAGAGAAAAGGTAAATACTTCTAATTTACCTGTACCGTTTTCAATGATAACTACCTACACATTCTCATCCGCCGACAAACGCCAAAATGTTGCTATAATTATACCTGCAACGGATGTTCTAACAAGCACGCGCCCACCGGTTTATCATCCCACATTTACTGGGAAAAAGGGTACGGACGAACCATTTTCAGACCTCCCTCCGGTCTGTGTTCGATAAATTTTCGCTTTTATTAGCTCGTTAATTGCTTACAAATGAATTGGAAACGGCATAAATTGTGTTCCCGAATGCTGCTCGACTCGGCTGGCTGGTTTTGGGGGCCACTGTTATAAACCTCACCACACCGACCGCCGCCGCCGGAAATGGCAGTGATAATGATGGCAACAACCGGTCCGGCACAGTACCCTGTGAGCAGCTGTGCCCAGCAGCGCCAGCGTGGCGGCTGCATGGTAGTGGTCGATATTTGCGACCTTACCACCCCCACAGGCAGGCGGGAACGGCACACGCTTTGGTGGTTGTGGTAACCGCGGGCATTCTAGGAGTCTATCAAAAAGCAATAACTTTGCCCCAGAAGGGGGTGGTTGAAAGTTTTTAATTAGCTTCGATATACACGGGTAAGGTGGTCTAGCAGGGTAAATAGAAACAGCAGTGAAAGCGGTTGAGTGTTTTTCTATTTAAGTAACTTAATTCAATACCGTTGGGCAACAATTGTTTAACCGGGAAGTCGTGATGTTTGCAATTACCGTGGTGAACTGAAGAAAATCTGCTGAACAGACATCTGTAGTGATAACTCTGAGTGCGTGATTGGGATTACTTCCAATGCCAACATTGGAGGCTCCTGGCCCGGGACCTGATTCCATCCACGGGATCGGCTCAAAACCAGTATACCATTGCTACGACAGCGATCATACCAGAATGTTCTCCACGCGGCCACTTGTTCGATAGAAAGGTAGAGTTAAATCGCAGGGCATCGGAATGACCTGCGTAGCCGACTCCGAGCTCTTGGACCAGTTCTTGATTAATGCCTGAACTAGCCACAGCTTGAGTCCAGGAGCCACATCATCTGTAGCTTCGGGACGTTTTGGGCAATAGCCGATGAAACGGCATTCCAGCAAAACTCGTCTTCATAGTATATGTGGACAAGAATGTCCGAAGTCATATCCCCACATGAACACAAACAAAACCTCGCCCACCGGGAACGTTAACATCTTTCTTCGTCAGACATAAGATTCTATAACAACCAACCAAGTTGGAGCCTTGAGGAATGAGGAAACCTGATCAGGTATCCAAGAGATGGGTCCTCGGGTTATGTGGGGGTCGACACACTAGAACCTCATTCTCTCTCTTCCTTACTATCGCGATACACCCGTTAGGGATGATTTCGAGAAGGCCTGTGGGAGGTGGGGGGGGGGGGGGGTTGATGTAGCCAAATTAACTTGCTGTTGGACGGCCCGCCATTTTCTCTGTAGTTCAAGTACGATTCATGAAAACGTGGAAGAAACAGAGGCCCACCTGTCCGCCACCGTACACAATACATATCCTTTCAACAAGTCCGCATATCTATTGCATACTCAACGTGTGCTCCACGAAGCGTAGACGTTCAAAGAGCACATGTTCCGCAGTCCGGTCACAGTTCACGCATTCCGGACTTGCGGGAAAGTCTGCACGTCCGAATCTGTGCTGATAGCAACTAAAGCACCCATGACCTGACAGAAATTGTGTCAAGTGAAAGCCACCTCGCTTTGGGGCCTTCTCGTCCATTTAGACACGCTCGGTATGAGCCTGTGTGTCCATCTAACATGGCTGGAAGAATCCCATTCTCTCTGCCTTTTCAGCATAGACGATGTTCTGGCAATCCGGGCCTCAATACGCTATCCTGTATCCGGCATTGGCTAACCAGGACTCCTAGGCGGTGTACGACGCAATCAATGGCGTGCTGGTTGAGGCGGTTGAACGCATTCTTCACGTCCAGCGTGACGACCGCCCAATAGCGGCTTCACGTTCTCTCGGCCGGAAGCCGAACTGGTTATTCGAGACCGAGAGGCCAAAGTCATCTGGTTTTTCGGTAAAGACCATCAGCCTCGACAGAATGATCCGATCCCACAGTCTCCCGGCGGTGTCCAGAAGACTCAGGTGACTTCCCGGCGGGTTTTGGCAGTAGAACCAATCTTGGCCTTTTCCACGTCTCTGAAAATTAGCCTTTGTCTAGACACATCCGCATGGCGCCATTCTGAACATGTCAGAGCTAGCCTCGATAATGGCTACTGTCGGGATATCGTCCGGACCCGGAGCCTAGTTCAACTTAAGCGAGCTCGCTATTGCGATGAGCTCGGCGTTCGTCACTGGGGCGACCTCGCTTTGGTCGGTTTGGCCATATGGAACGGGGGCCCATGGCCTGATATTATAACGCGAGAACAACGTTTCTACGATCTTCTGCAGCATCTCAGAGGAAGCGTTATGAGGGTGCTGATACGCCCTTAAGTAGTTTTGGCCATGATTACTCTGTATATAAGACATCACCCCAAGGGGTCGTGTTGCTGTCTGGCAGAGATTTTCGAAGCACGCCTGATCTCTTAATTTCTTTCTTCAGTACCAGTTTAGCCCTGTAGGTCTCTCTTCGCCCCCATTCTACCCTCATTGGTCCTCCTTCTAGCTGTTAGGCAGGATGCGCGGAGTTCTACGATTTCTGGACACCACCAGTACACCAATTGTATCGTCGGTGTTACCCTTCATAGGCAATCGCTCCACAAATTCCGGCTTATCGAAGTGCGTGGTCAGCCATCCCCGATGACAGTCGATGACCTTCGGCTGTGACCGTCTTCTTTCGTGTTCCACCCTATATCGAATCGTCAGCTGGTCACTGTGCGTGTATCCATCGTTGACTCTGCAGTCCGAGCTAGGGTTTAGACCAGGGCTCCAGAAGGTCACACTAATGATGGACTCTGCACCGTTCCTACTGGAGTTCTTTTTTGTCACCTACGTTCGCGACATCCACGTTCAGTCTAGCCATAGCTTCGAGTAGAGCCCAGCCTCTCGCGTTAGTCGAGCTGCTACTCCTCTCAATCGCCCAGGCGTTGAAGTATCCACCGATAACCACGGGACTCAATCCCACCAGTGCGTTTGATAGCGAGTGCAGCATAGTCGAGAACTGGTCTATTGGCCGCCTGGGAGGAGCATAACAACTGCAGTAGTAGACCCTGTTGATCTTCGCTATTGCGAAGTCCTCGTGCGGTGTGACGTGAAATTTATTTCCTGGATCGGAAAACGACCGGTTGTACAGGTCGCCGCCAGCTAGGCCTTAAGCCTGGAACACATAGCGTCCGTTCCGTCGAGGTTTGCGTTTTTTTTTTGACAGTTTTCCCATGGGAAATGTGTCAAACTACTGTAACGCACACGCAAACGTATGCATTGTGTGGGGCACTTTACCCGCGATCCAGTTCCCTTTATCGAGAGGCATGCGGTATGGGTTTGATAGTAAGGCGATGTCTGTACTTGACTCCGAAACTGACTGCCGCAGCAACTGTTGTGCGGCTTCACAGTGGCGCAGATTTAGCTGTGTCGTTTGGTTCTACCTTCTCGCGTGCCTGGACATTTTGGCCCGCCCGTCGTGGGACCCTTGTTCGACGTGTAAATCAGCTATTTTTTCTCGATTTGGCCTTCCACTCCGCACTTCCTGCAGAGCTTGCTCCGGCCGGGACCTGACCAGCCTACTCTGATCTTGCCGACTTCAGTTGCCTTGTTCACCTCCCTTACGGGGAGCTTGATCGTGGCGTAACCATAATCCAAGGGTTCTTCTTCCCTTAGTCCGGTTGACCCCCGTTTCAGCCATGTAGCTCGAGCTCCCTCTCCACTACAGTTCAGGTGAGCTGCATGGTCTAATGCGCCATCGTCACGTTGCCATCAAAGAAGAATCTGTCTTCCTCTCTTCTCTGCTCGCGTCAGCAGTACTCCACTCTTCAATCATGAGAACGTACTCCTTCTTGGCCATAGCATGCGGTTTGCGGAGCTTTAGCAAGCCTTGTTTTAGGCCTTGCTGATGTTAGTCCGCCCGGTTGTAAAGCCGATCAGCTCGTCCAGCTGTTCGGCAACTACCAACATCTTTGGTGTGCCGCTCCTGTTGCGGTTTAGCGCCCGCGTGAGGTCCACGCCGGTTATCTGTGCTTCATCTGCCGCCTTGCGCTCCTCCTGTTGAACCTCCTGCAGCTTGCTCGCTAGATGGTACACCAGCGCCTCGTAATGGCGATTTCGTCAACCTTCTCACGCGAACTGGTTGAACGCCGTTCCCACTGTCGTTCCGTTTCCGATTACCTACTTGGTTTTGGGATTTTGTAGTCATTGGTGTTGGTTCCCTCTACAGCCACTCACTGCCAATGAAGTAGTCGCCAATGAATTTAGTGGTTATCTATGCAAGCAGGGAGGCCACCCGAAGGTTGGCACAGGCTTTTAAGGGGTCTGATATCAATTAGTGCTAATCAGGTGTGTTCATTTGAACCTACTATTGTGGCACTTTGGAAGCGGTGTCATATCACTTGTACAGAGTCGCTTACGGATATGTGGAATTTATGAAGAGGCTCAACAGGTGCCCCCGCCACGCCTAGGCCTACTCCGCTTGGGCTACCCGTGTATCCGGAGTTTGGTCCCCTCCTGGTACCAAAGGTGTGTGGATTAGCGTGGGTCATAGAGGTCGTTTTATCAGATCAAGGTTTTTTTTTGGTCCATCTCGGGTCTTGAATGACTATGCAAAATTTGAGCGTGATCAGTTATGCCTACACTTTGCGCCTGTCAAACACATAAGGGTTATGCCAATCCTGGGTTACAAATGTACAGTAGCGAATCCTCCTCCTCTTACGCTGAAGAGATATTTCGGCGATCTTTGTATCCGACAAAATAGCGGCTACGGTCGACCTTCGCTTCCGGCAGACAGCCTGGGGATCATCTACACCCTCTGTATGCCTCATCAGTCTGTTATGGAGGATCCTCTCAAGCACCTTCACCGCCGTGTCGAGCAAGCATATTTGTCTATACGCCGACGGGTCGCCGAGTGATTTCCCCGCTTTACGCAATAAGACCAGGCTCTGTCGCTTCCAAACCTCGGGGGAGACTCCCTAGTTCAGACATTTCTGCATAGCAAATCTGAATATCCCAGGATCCTCTGCAATGGCTCCTTTCAAGGCCAGGTGCGTAACTCCGTACGGACCTGAGGCCTTGCCTACGCTAAGAGATTTGATCGGTGACTCTCCAGTCCCAGTCCCCAGTCGAGAGGAGGTCATGGACTCAGATTCAGGACATGACGCGGGAAAAACTACTCGAGGATCCTCTCCGGAATCTCTGGAGACTGCTCGATGGGAGCCGCTACACCTCTTGTCTTGGCAATAACGACCCTGTAGGTATTACCCCACTTTCAGGTACGTATTGACAGTCCTGCATCTTCGTGAACTGCTCGGTCGACCTCCGAGGAGGCGCGTAGCAGCTACAGAAGAAGATGCCGTTCACCTTTGCGACCACGAAGTCGACACCAACTTCTAGATTGGATATTTTCTCTTCAGTCTTGATGATGAGATCGTCGCCCTTATCTCTCTTACTGGCAAGTACATCTTTTTTGGTTTCTGCGTGACGTCTTCTTTGGTTTCTTCCTCTTCCGCCTGTCCACAAGGGGCGTCATCTCCCTTGCTCTATCCCACCTGTGGAAGCTGAGGAGTCCTCAAGTGAGGATCCACACAAGGTCGCATTTTGACCGCGCCTCCTCGTTGAACAGACGCTCAATTTGCTGAGTTAAGAAGAACTAAAGTGTCCTAGCTGCAATACCAGTTAAGCACACAACTAAGGTGGCGGTCCTTGGCATCGACTGTTAGTGTTCGTACTTCATTAAACTTGTTAGGACCAGAGCTATGATGGACACTCTTTCCACGTTGTCAACTCATCATTTTGTTGCAAAACACTATTCAAGTAAAAAACCCTAATTAATCCACCTAGCGGTGACGGCGCCTTTCTCGTGCCTTCGAAACCCCATTTCAATAAAACTCAAGCGAAATGTTGATGTATATCGCACTTTCATACAATTAACAGAAATCCATTTCATGATACCAGAAATCATATCCTTTATCTGGCTTTTAATGTTTGAGCCTCAAACTCTTAAGAAAAAGACGCTATCTTGAATTTGAAGCTGCCATTTAGGATTTAAGATTGCCATCTTGGATGTTCTGGTCGCCATTTTTGGCGTCCAGGCATCTTCCCTATGAAAAATATACTTCATCAAACAGCCGCCATCTTGATTTTGGACCAACATCTTGGATATTCAAGTCGCCATTTTTGGAATCCAGACATCATCCTCATACCAAATATACCAAAAATGCATTGTTTCAGGCCCTAAAACTCCATTAAAGAACCGCGATTTTAAATTCGGAGCCGCCATCTTAAATTTAAGATCGCCATCTTGGTTATCCTGATCGCCATTTTGGGCTCTGGTAGTCTTCCCCATACCAAATATACCAATATTGCATGGTTTTAGAGCCTTAAACTTTAAACAGAAGCCATCTTGAATTTGAAGCCACCATCTTGGATTTCAGACCGACATCTTGGATATTCTAGTTGCCATTTTAGGAGTCCAGACATCTTCCACATATCAAATATTCCCATATAGCATGCTTTAAGAACCTAAATCTTTATTAAACAGCCGCCATATTGAATTTTGAGCCGCCACATTGAACATTTTGCTGCCATCTTGAATTTTGGGCCGACATCGTGGAGCTTCTGGTCTCCAGTGTTGATTTCCGCATAAAACTAGCCAATCATGCTAAAGGTTACAAAAATCGCCGCAGTTTGATGTATCGCATGATGGGGCTAGTTCAGTTTTATATACGGCCAGTTCTACTGGTGCTGGTCCGGATCACTGAAATGGCCGTAACTCTGGAACGCCTTGGCCGATCTGGACCATTTTTGATAGCAAACAATTCCGGTTAGATTTAAGCTATAATCCGAAAAATCGGCCAATGGGAAGTGCCTTAAAAACGAGTGAACTTATTTTGCACACATACATACATACATACATACATACAGACATAATCCTAATTCGTTTAACTGAGTTGATTGGTATATGCAACTTGATCCTCCGAGCCTTTTTTTCTAAAAATCGTTTTTTGAGTGAACATATAGTTTTTTAGTACACTAAGTGTACGAGAAAGGGAAAACACTACTTTCGAGCTTTTTAGCTTTATTTATCTAACTAAACCAATAGATTTGAAGATCTTTTTGGTAGCAATTTTATTAATCTTTCAAATGCGATAAGTTTGACCATTTTCAAGTTATAGCCAGTTTGAGACAAGCAAAGTCAAAAACATGTTCAATTACTACGTAACGGTTGAGATTTGACCATATGCGCAAAACATTTTTTTCGCCGGTCTGAACCTGTTTGCTTGCTAACGTTCATTAGGTTATCAAAAATCCTAGCTTTGCTGTGTCGCATACATAGGTTCAGTTAAATTTTATATTTAACCGCTTTCGGAGGGACATCCGGAACTGGTTACGGCACTACCGGCTGTCCCTAATGTGGCCCAACTCTATTTCTTTGATAACCAGTCATCAGGTTATCAGAAAAGCCGGTATTTGTTGTATCGCATGCATGGATTTGGTACTCTTTTATATTTGGAGACATCCGTCGGGACCCCCGGAACCGGTTCCGGACAACTACCGGTTCAGACATTGTCTGATACTGTTTTCCTGCTAACCGTTCATAAGATTATCGAAAATGCCGTTGTTTGATGTGTCGATGCATCGGTTTGGTACTCATTTTGTATTTGGCCACTTCCGGTGGAACATCCGGAACCGGTTCCGGAGCACTACCGGTTCAGATATGGTCTGATACTGTTTTCCTGCTTACCGTTTCTCAGGTTATCGAAAATGCCGCTGTTTGATGTGTCGCATGCATGGGTTTGGTTCACTTTTATATTTGGCCATTTCCGGCGCGACACTCGGAACTGGTTCCGGAATACAACCGGCTGTCTCTAATGTGGTCCTAACCTATTTATTTGATAACCAGTCGTCAAGTTATCAGAAAAGCCGTTATTTGCTGTATCGCATGCATGGGTTAGGTACTCTTTTATATTTGGCCACTTCCGGCAGGACACCCAGAACCGGTTCCAGAACGCTACCGGTTCAGATATAGTTTGAGACTATTTTCCTGCTCAGCGTTCATCAGATAATCGTAAATGCCGTGGTTTGATGGGTCGCATGCATGGGTTTGGTGCATGTTCATGTTTGGCCTTTTCCAGGGGTACCGATCCGGAACACCCAAATGGCCATAACTCCGGAACGGCTGGACCGATCCGAACCATTTTCAATAGGAAACAATGGGACCAGATTCTGCGTCGAATGAGCCGTTGATCGTTAAAATCGGTTGATATTTACTATCTAAAAGTGAGGTGACCTTTTTTTGTACACATACACACACACATACATACACACACACACACATGCGCACACACAGACATCATCTCAACTCGTCGAGCTGAGTCGATTGGTATATGAAACTTGCCCCTCCGGGGGCTCTATCTAAATTTCATTTTTGGAGTGAACATATAGCTTTCCGGTACACCTTGGTGTACGAGAAAGGCAAAAACACACACTGTCCACGTCGGACGAGTTGTTCAACCAAAAATCAAAAGAGATTATGTATGTTCCTAGATGACCAACCTCTCTCCCCACTTTCCACAGCCTCCTCCACATCATCTCTCTACTCCACCACGCACCGGCGCGAGGGTTGGAGTTTTCCGCGGACTCGGCTCAGTCAGGTCTCATTAAATTATTCAATGCTTTTATTGAATTTAAATTTACACGCGCGTCGAAATTTATTGCGTGACATAAAACAGATTCACCATCCATTTCCCGGCCCATCGTGGTCCACTACTGTGCCCCCAATCATGATATGGTGAAAAATGTCCAAACAGACGCTGGCCGAGAGGATGGCCAATAATTGCTTTACCACTCAATCACGTGACAAAAGCAGCAGGCCCTCTCTCGCACATGGCCATCGACGACAATATGTGCGTGTTCGTGTAATTATTACCCTAGGCGATGCCCACCGACCGACCGACCGACCGACCGACCGATATTGCAACCACACCACAGTCTTCAGCCACCACCGATTCACAGAATTTCGCCATGCTGGCTGGCAACTACAGAGCAACAATGCAATACCGCGTCGCCGCCACCACTTTCGGTGACTCCTCAGTCAGCACGCATGGTGGTGGGTGGCGACAATCAGTTCAGAAATTTGACATCGTGGTCAAAACAAAAGGATATGGGAATAAAAATTGCATCCCCTAACCACGGGTTCCCAACCGGTGGTCCGCGGCCCCCTGGGGGGCCGTGAAGCCAGTCCAAGGGGGCCGCGATGCTACCAAAAACTAATCAAGATCTTTTTATTCTTTTTTGTGCAAATTATACCAATTTTTAATTTTGTATACCGCCACCCCCAAAAGCAACAATATTAGGAACAAAGTTTCAGTATAAAACGCCTTCCGAAGAAAAAAATTTCGGCTGCGCCGCTATTTTTCAGCTATAACTCAAATTGAATGTACATGACTACGAAATGTGAGTGTCGAATAAAAAAAACGTATCATTGATCGTCGAAAACCCCTCCCACAGTAAATTTCTGGCTACGTCACTGTACCTAAAAAAACTCGGTTTTGTTCATTTAATTCATTTTTTTTTTCAAAAAAATTCATTGGGCCCCAGATGTTTCAACAATTCTTGAAGGGGGCCGCCACCTCAAAAAGGTTGGGAACCCCTGCCCTAAACCATGCAATCGATCGGCAAGCTTACCTATCTGGAGCTGAAGCAGTTGATTGCAGCTGAAAGCGGTTGGCATTGTTACCATGGGAAAGAGACCTACATTACCCCTGTACTTCACTGGATTCTGAATTTCGAACTCCCATTTGGCAACTTCCTTGTTTGTTGGCAGGTTTACAGAGCTATAATTAAGTTTTGACTGTAGGGCACGGCACGGGTAATCAGCTGAAACACCATGCTGAGGATAACGGGTCGGTCCAGGAACATTTCGTAATGGAAAACTCCTTGATTTGCTTTGACTTCTTCGTGTCTGCCAGACGATGTATGCAAATGGTCATCGGCAAAAAAGCTCTCGGGTGATAACTGTGCCAGTGCTCATCGAACACTAACCTGAGAAATAGGCTTCGTCCCAGTTGGGGCGTTACTTATACTTGATGGGCTACAACTCGTAGCGGTTAGTCTACGCCCAATGAAGCATTCGCCTCCACTAGTCTCGGTCCTGGGCCAACCGCTTTCAGTCATCCTGAACGTTCAGAGCCCTTAGGTTCTCCTCAACCGCAAAAAGCCACCGTGTACGCGGCCTACCACGAAGCCGACGGCCCCTTCCTGGTTCTCTGCTGAATATGGTTTTAGCTTGTTGTTCCTCCGGCATACGAGCTACGTGCCCGGCCCGCCGCAGCCTGCCGTGTTTTATTCGCTTCGCTATATTCATTAGAGGGGGTGGAAGCATTGGCGGAGCCAGCATTTTCTTTTTTCTTACTCACTCTCCTAAACATACACGAGAAAGAAACAGATGGAAGAGGGGGCAGCTTGCCTCCTCTTTCATCTCGCTCACTCTCCTGCATGTTTAGGAGAGTGATTAAGAAAAAAGAAAAAGCTGGCTCCTCTAGTGGGTGGAAGCACAGGTAAAATATTATCTCCTGGGCGCCCATTAAAAACACCACCCCCGGCGAAGACTGGCGCTTGAGCCTAGCTATTTAGCACTGTAGTTGGAGGAAATGCCAATGCAGAACCCGTAGCTTTCGGGAAGGTAAGCCCAGCTCCCTGGGTTAGTGGGTTGGTGTCAGGCCCTGCGAGCCAGCCGTAAAAAAGCCTAGCACCGGAAAATCAACAAGAGAAGAATGCGAACCGATACCAATGGCGACGATCACAGCGACGAAAAGGGACTTGCGATTTGAAGCTCGGTACGTGGAACTGCAGATCTCTCAACTTCATCGGGAGCACTCGCATACTCGCCGATATACTGAAGGACCGCGGGTTCGGAATCGTAGCGCTGCAGGAGGTGTGTTGGACAGGATCTATGGTGCGAACGTTTAGAGGTAATCATACCACCTTCCAGAGTTGCGGCAACACACGTGAGCTGGGAACAGCTTCTATAGTGATGGGCGACATGTAGAGGCGCGTGATCGGTTGGTGGCCGATCGACGAAAGAAAATGCAGGTTGAGGATGAAGGGCCGATTCTTCAACATCAGCATAATAAACGTGCACAGCCCTCACTCCGGACAGGGCCCTACATTTTCAATTTCAATTGAAATTTTCAGGTGAAGTTTGTAAACAATGTTTTCAATCGTCAATGGAAGCAAGGCGCCGTCGTCGTCGCCCAGTCCTACTATCATCGTCACCGATGAACCGACGGTGCTGCGTCGTCGCAGATGCCGGTTTGTTTCACACTCACAAGCTCATGCACGCTCGTTCGACATCGAATGAATTTCTCTGTTATAACTCAATTAATGAGTGTAAAAACCGACAAATCCGTGTAATGTTGAGGTATTCTATGCACATTTTACTGAAATAGTCTATTACCCATAAAAAAATTAAGCAAACATACATTTTAGATAATTTGAAAATTTCAATTGAAGCCCAGTCGGTGTGAAAATGAGCCGCCGCCCGTCGTTGCGTCGAAGAAAGCGACAAGAAGGACGGATGAAGCGAAGCGCATGGATGTTGTTGTGAATGTTCCCGTCGTCGGTGTCCGTCCGATGCTGATGGGCGCTCGCTTTCAGCGTCATGTTTTGGTTTCGACGATGTAGGCCCGGAGGCACTGATGATGACAAAGACGCATTTTACGCGCAGCTCGAACGCGAGTACGACCGCTGCCCAAACCACGACGTCAAGATCAAGATCTAAACGCTCAGGTAGGCCAGGAGAAGGAATTCAGAGCGGCGTCGGTGGTGTAGTGGTAAGCGTGGTTGCCACTCACCCCAGTCGGTCTAGGTTCAATCCTAGTCGACGCCGTCGGTATTTCTGAGACAAAAATATCTGATCACGCCTTCCCTCGGATAGGAAGTAAAGCCGTAGGTCCCGGCCCTTGTGTTGATGGGTTCGATATGTAGGGTGTCAGGTGTGTGTGGATGTCTCCCTGACCGTCCGTGTTTAGGCTTAGTACCAGAAATAGGCGGACGTTAAACTAGAGCTGATGCCGAACGGTGTCGGCTCGCCAGAAATAAGAAGAAGAAGAAGAGGAATTCAGACCGACAATTGGAAAGTTCAGCGCCCACCAGCTGACGATCGAAAACGGCCTACGACTCATTGATTTCACCGCCTCCAAGAACATGGCCATTCGTAGCACCTTCTTCCAGCACAGCCTCCCGTATCGTTACACCTGGAGATCACCACAACAAACGAAATCGCAAATCGACCACATTCTGATTGATGGACGGCACTTCTCCGACATTATCGACGTCAGGACCTATCGTGGCGCTAATATCGACTCTGATCACTACTTGGTGATGGTTAAACTGCGCCCAAAACTCTCCGTTATTAACAATGTACAGTACCGGCGGCCGCACCGGTACGATTTAGAGCGACTGAAGCAACCGGATGTCGCCACCGCATACGCGCAGAATCTCGAGGCAGCGTTGCCGGACGAGGGTGTGCTCGATGTGGCCCCTCTAGAGGACTGCTGGAGTACAGTCTATCGGGTACGTAGAACGGAGTCGACGAAACGATTGGTTCGACGAGGAGTGCAGAGCGGTTCTGGAGGAGAAGGATGCAGCGCGGGCGGCAATGCTGCCGCATGGAACCCGACAGAATGTGGAGCGATACAGACAGAAGCGGAAGCAGCCGACCCGTCTCTTCCGGGAGATAAAGCGCCGCCTGGAAGAAGCAGTGTGTGAGGAAATGGAACTGCTGTGCCGTTCACAAGAATCACGTAAGTTCTACCAGAAGCTCAATGCATCCCGCAAAGGCTACGTGCCGCAAGCCAAAATCTGCAGGGATAAGGACGGGAGCCTCCTGACGGACAAACGTGAGGTGATCGAAAGGTGGAAGCAGCACCTGAATGGCGAAGAGAATGTAGGCACGGAGGACCAAGGCAGCGGAGGAAATGACTATGTTGGTGCAGCAGAGGACGGGAACGAACCAACTCCCACGCTGAGGGAAGTTAAGGATGCCATCCACCAGCTCAAAAACAACAAAGCGGCTGGTAAGGACGGTATCGCAGCAGAACTCATCAAGATGGGCCCGGAAAAGTTGGCCACCTGTCTGCACCAGTTAGTTGTCAAGATCTGGGAAACCGAACAGCTACCGGAGGAGTGGAAGGAAGGGATAATCTGTCCCATCCACAAGAAAGGCGACAAGTTAATGTGTGAGAACTTTCGAGCGATCACCATTTTCAATGCCGCCTACAAAGTGCTATCCTAGATCATCTTCCGTCGTCTTTCACCTAAAGTAAATGAGTTCGTGGGGATGTTACCAAGCCGGTTTCATCGACGGCCGGTCGACAACGAACCAGATCTTCACCGTACGGCAAATCCTCCAGAAATACCGTGAATACCAGGTCCCAACGCATCACCTGTTCATCGACTTAAAGACGGCATACGACAGTATCGACCGCACAGAGCTATGGAAAATCATGGACGAGAACAGCTTTCCCGGGAAGCTTACCAGACTGATAAGAGCAACGATGGACGGTGTGCAGAACAGCGTAAGGATTTCGGGTGAACTATCCAGTTCATTCGAATTTCGACGGGGACTACGACAAGGTGATGGACTTTCCTGCCTACCATTCAACATCGCCCTGGAAGGTGTTATGCGACGAGCCGGGCTCAACAGCCGGGGTACGATCTTCACGAAATCCGGCCAATTTGTCTTGAGCCGACGGGACCCCTCGTCGCAGCAACGCTGTCGAACGTGACGCTCCATCTGACAGCAACGCTCGATGATTCTGACGTTTGTGACGAATTGTCATGCCAATTGTCATCGGGGATTCGTAAAAACAACTTCGTCATCGTGAACATCGTTAGACTTTGAAGTGTTGTAAATCCAGCAAAATTATACTTATTTCTAATCCTTATTCCTAAAACCGTACGGTGAATTATTGAAATAATACGGTGAATTTCATATGTGCTTAGTAGTAAGTTGTATTGGCCCATAATTGTTTGAAACTTACATAAAGTTATTCTGTAGGCATACGTTTATCAGCGTGTTACCTGTGCGACCAACACCTTCCTTATTATATCGGTCAACCAAAAATGTAAGTCCTCATATGTCTGTTTTGCGGATGACGTGGATATTATTGCTAGAACATTAGGAACAGTGGAAGAACTGTACATCCGCCTGAAACGCGAAGCAGCAAAGGTCGGACTGGTGGTGAATGCGGCTAAGACAAAGTACATGCTGGTAGGTGGGACTGAGCGAGACAGGGCAAGCCTTGTTACGATAGACGGGGATACTTTCGAGGTGGTAGAAAAATTCGTCTACCTCGGTTCCTTGCTAACGGCTGACAATAACGTGAGCCGTGAAATACGAAGGCGCATCATCAGTGGAAGTCGTGCATACTATGGGCTCCAGAAGAAACTGCGGACAAAAAAGATTCACCCCGCACCAAATGTACCATGTTCATGTACAAGACGTTAATAAGACCGGTGTTTCTCTACGGACATGAGACATGGACCATGCTCGAGGAGGACCTGCAAGCACTCGGAGTTTTCGAGCGACGCGTGCTAAGGACGATCTTAGGCGGTGTTTGGGAGAACGGTGTGTGGTGGAGAAGGATGAACCACGAGCTCGCTGCACTTTACGGCGAACCCAGCATCCAGAAAGTGGCCAAAGCCGGAAGGATACGGTGGGCAGGGCATGTTGCAAGAATGCCGGACAACAACCCTGCAAAGCTGGTGTTTGCAACTGACCCGGTTGGCACAAGAAGGCGTGGAGCGCAGAGAGCACGATGGGCGGACCAGGTGGAGCGTGACCTGGCGAGCATTGTGGCGTACTATTGTTGATTATGTCTTGTCTTAAATGTAATGTTGAACAAATAAATGTATGTATGTAAGAAAAACTACTTGAAAGTTCATGATTTTCTGAACATCACTAGCTGTCCAGAAAATCGCGGCTTTTTTTAATTTTACAACTTGCTTGTTTAAACATTTGTAAGGTTTCGGTTGCATTTCCCCCACATTGATTGTACGAGTTGTGAGACTGAGCAGTGAGCATACATCGTATAAAAGGTTCATTTTGTCATGCTCGCCTAATTTATCTTATGACCATTCCAAGTGCAAAAAAACCGCATCATCGCCATAAACTGTTAGCTAAAATAAACCTAATCAGTGCGCCTCGGAAGAGAGCCACTTTTCGTGGCACCTACCTAGACCTCACAACCACACATCATCGCTTCGCGACAAGCGGTGAGGAGCGAGCAAGTCAGCTACCCAGCTATCCTTTCGTTAGCGGATGCATTTGCATAAAACTCATCAACGCGTTGTGAGTGGAGAAAAATGAGCTTCATTTATCTGCATCAAGAGAGCGCCACCACCCCACGTCCGTTGACTCCGTTGTTGGTGCCTGCGATCGATGAAAATCCGTATGCAAAACCACATAGTTGTTGACCTACTCAAGCATATGCGTTTTTGTTGGTGTTTTTAGAATTAGGATGTGATTTTACATGTCAATGAAATGAGTCAATTTACCCTTTACTCATCATTTTTTTAAGGAACAAATGAAAAAAAAACTATTGAGAAATTAAAAATTATACTCACTATTGAAAAAATATTTTTTGACTATTGAAAAATTGATACTTGAAAACATTTTATCTATTAAAAATGGAGTCATGGGCCGCCATGTTTTTTTTTTCGCCCCTTCAATATTTTGGGAATTTTGAAGGGGGGTGACATAAAACAAATTAAATATTGGCATCGGCCTTATTTAGTTCAATATCACATTTATGATAAACACTGAATCAACTGCAAAACGGTGAGTTGATAAGGAGAGCGTTCAACATAGCTCTGGTCCTCACAAGTTCCTATACCTCGTGTTTCCACGGGTCAAGCGATGACAATGACCGCCAGCTAAGAGTTGTGTGCTTAGCTGGTAGTACAGCCTGGGCACTGTTGTCCTTCTGACTTCAGCTAGATTGAAGAGGTACGTCTCGAGCGTCTGTTCACCAAGAAGGTGCTGCTCAAACAGCGTCTGTTCTGGCATCCAGCGGCTGAGTATGAAATGCTCCTCCACCGGAAGCTATACCTAAGGTGGCAGCCTCACCACGGTGGATAGGGGACCTTGGGCCAACAACCTACTGTTTCCGAAACCCAAAAAACCGGCAACGACTTTTAGCGCGAAACAACGAACAAGAATTGGAACATGGAATGTATTAACCCTAGCCCAGTAGGGTAAACTGGCACAACTAGCCAATGAGGCATGCCGTATGAAGCTTGAGATCCTAGGACTGAGCGAAGTCCGTTGACCGTATACTCTGGCCAACGCGATGAACACCACCGTGGAGTTGGTTTCCTGCTCAGCGCTGTAACCAGTGGTGTGTCTGTCTGTCCGAGATTTGTGAGATTTTCGCGGTGTAGTGTTTCGTTTCAATGTTAAAAATACCAAAAAGATGTTTGAATGTCCTCTGAGCATCCCCAAATACCACCCACCGCCCACCGGACAGCTAGCAGCCGCACCACATAGTTCCGCTACTCGCCACCAGACATCGCAGGCTCAAGGATAAGGCGGCCATGAGGGGTGGCGTATAAGGAGCCATGATGGGGCGAATTTCGTCATAGCGGGAAACCTTCGGTCGGGGAGTCTGGATTGGGAAAGCGCCATTGCTCTACATCATTGGCAAGCCAAAACTCGAAGAGTATAGACGAGATTAAGGAAACTATTCGCAAACTAAAAGTGAATATAAACGAAAGTTGAAGAAATTAGCAGAAGCCGGAAGGAGTTTAAAAGAGCAAGTTTTGTGTGAAAGATTGTGGAAGAAGCAGAGCAATAGAAATATCCAGGTAAGAACCCCCGACCAGAGTCCCAATCGTTCCCAACAGTAATGCGCCACCTACTCGTTTTCAAAACGCCCGCAGGACCTCTTGTGTTTTACCTTGGCGTAGTCGACCGAGACCCTTGCGTGGTCCTACCGCCTCTCAGTCAACCGCAGTTCTCGAATCCTACACCCGAGACTGCAGTAGTAGGCCGCCTATCCTGCTGGATAGAACCGCCCCACATTGGTCGGGCTCCATACAAAGGGGCGGCCAAAACTCTCAAAAAACGAAATTGATATTTTTAAACTTTATTTCACCTTATAACAAAGTTAATGTATTGTACTTTTATGATTCTTAATTAAAATCATACCAGCTTTTGTATTTCAATGACATTTTCACTGCCAAAGTGGCCTAAGTCATAAAATTGAAAAATGAATTATTCGAAAAAAGTAAAATAATAATATTTTGAGAATGGATTATATGTTTTAAGTTATCCAGCATATGAAAGCTTGTTATTGAACTGTTTGAATGTACGTATGGTGCAAAATTAATATGTCACAAAACTTTTCAAATTTTGATATATTGTACCTTAGAAATTTTGGTAATTTTTAAGTTAAAAAACGGTTCGTGTCGTCACGTGTCGCCGCAATTTCGAATAGTACATCTTAAACATCATGCTTAGAGCTGCCTAAAAACGTTTAAATATTTTGCAGAAATTTGCAGTTTTTCAAATTAGAGCTATTTAAAAAAGTCATGTTTTTTCATATATTTTACGTTATTTTTCCATTTTTTACTGAAATAAAATTTATCTTTCCACATTTTTCACACGTTTTGAACAAACTTGATTGGATTTGATCGAAAGATGGTCATTTATTTAAATTCGAATTGATTTTCTAACAAAAAACGCAAAAAATATGGGGTTTACTGATTTTCACCGTATTTGAAATTATTGAAATTACGTAATTTTTTAATATCCCTTTTTAAACACTAAAAATACTATATAACATATCTAGGCAACCTATAACTTCGATTAAACACATAAAAAGAGTTTTGGCCGAACTTTATTTTTTTCCGACCATTGTGCGCCCATCACCGTGCCGTTACCCGACGGTGAGTGAGTGCCGCCATTTTGCCTGGAGCTTCGCGGCATCGTCAAGTTAAGACCGCGAACGCTCGGCAGTTGAAGCCAACGGAAGGGAAGCAAACGAGGAAGAGGAAGGAAGCCGTCGTAGTGTCGAGGGACGAGAGGAACGAGCCAGCGACGAGGAAGGAAAGTGGTGAAAGTAGTTGCGGAAAGGAAGAAGGGGCCCCGCCGACCGTAAAGGGAAGAAAGTAGACAGTAAGGTAGGAGATAGGCTGTAAGGAAGTGGGGGAAGGACGAATAAAGGTACCTGTGTGCAAAAGTTTTGAATAAAGTGGGAAAAGTGTATTGCAATCCGGAGTTCAAGTGTTTTCTTGGTCGCGGTGAGTCAAGCGCGTATGCCGACCCTGAGGCAGTTGTAGAAGGGGGTCTCATTGATGCCGGATAGGGGGAGGCCCCATTAGTTACAGCGCTCACGCCCATGCTGCGCTCATGAAGTCGGAACCTATGAAGAAAAGCATGAGAGGATAATTTTAGCCAGGTTCCGAACTAGCGTTGGGCAATTTTGAATCGATGTTCACAACATCGATATTTTTGTTCCGATTTATCGATTTTTTGAATCGATGTTGAAGCCCCACGAAATCGACCGAAGCGATTTTTCTTTCGATTCAAAAATATAAAATTTCTTTTTTTTTTACCATCAAAAAAAGGTACATAAAATCGAGGTAAAATGTACATGAAATCGAAGTACATAAAATCGAGGCTCCACTAAATCGAAGTATACCGAAGTATATATATATATATCTCTCGGGTTTCTTGGGCAATCCCTCCCAGGAGTCTGAGTGAATCTTTCTCAGGTTTCTGAGGGAATCCTTCTTATGGTCTAGAGAGTCCCTTTCAGGGTTCTAGCGCATCCTTCTCAGCATCCTGAACATTTTTTTTTTGAGAATCCCTCTCTGGATTTTTGATGAATTTCTCTAAATAATGTGGAAGATCCCCTCTTAGGATGCCTTTCAATACTGCAGGAGAATTTCTCTCGGGATTCTGGAAGAATCCGCCAGAAAGTTTTACACTGAAAATATATTTTGTTTCATTGTACGAAATCGCTCGTCATGTTTACAAATGCCATTCGTTGTTTTCTGCAACGAAAAGCTTCGTAATGTGCATGAGTTCTTTTCGTACAAAATTGCTCCGACACATTTTTCTGTCTCTTTTTTTTGTCGGAATGACATTAAACATGCTTAAAAAAATACCACGCGTTCGTCCACTTGGATACAACAGGCTTCGAATCACGTATCTTCTGTTTGATACCTACCAGTGCTAACCACCCATCTGTGGGCGCTTGTTGAAGCCATCCGAAAACAACCAGAACCAGTGTACGCAGAATATGGCACCGCAAGCGAAAAATAGGCAACAAAGAAGGCACGGCAACAACGCTTTGTTTTTTCGTTAGCAGATAATGACAAAATCGCTCCCGACTTTGTTCACAACAAAAACGGTAGGAATATTTGTCTCGTTCTATTCACATCGTGATTTTCGCATTGTTTTACAACTGAAACTCGACTCTGAGGATGGCAAGAGTTTTAATTCGTCCAAATGCTCATGAATTCGATGATGTGGGTCGAAAATTTCAGCAGAAAAGCCGAAATATCGGCATACGCACGGCAAGCGATATTTGTTTTATTGCTCTCATCGCTTGACATGCGTTTGTTGCGGAGCGCCTTTGTTACCGACATGCACCGCTTAGGACAAAGCGTTTGTTTTTCGGCGTGATCCGTTTTTCGTACCCTGACCAGAACGCTTTCCACTTTGGTTCTGTTTATAAATAACCTTCACTTCCAACCGAGAGCATGTTTCCTTTCCTCTTCTCGCACACGCACCGTCATATGCTCATGAAAACAGGTTGCTTTGTTTTCTCTGCGATCCAATCAAGCGTCAGAGATGACTGCAAAACTTTGTTGCATTCTACGAAGCAAAATTTTCTTTTTACGCATGGTTAGTAAAAAACGTATGACATTTGTATGTTATGTTTTATTCTACACAGCTGGAGCTAAAATCTACGAATGAGCAAGTTGACCGCGTTTCGGATTCGTGATTTCGTACATGATACTACTCCATTTGTATTGTTTCAGCATGGTGGTACGAATGGACCGTACATTATACGCAAATTGCTTTCAATTTACGAAAACTAGTTTTACGAAACATATTCGTTGAGGTTTTACAAAAGAATATTCTGAGTGTACTCTTCCCAAGATTCTCTGAAAATTCGGCTTTCTGGGGTAATGCCACCAGAATTCTGGACAAATTTCTCTTAAGATTCTGGGGAATTTGTCTCAAGATTCTGAAGAAATGCTTCGGATTCTGGGGCTACATTTTTCAAGATTCGAGGGCACTTTCTTTCAGAATTATGAATCTTTGAAGAATCTCTCACGAGATTCTGGGCAGAGTTGTCTAGAGAAATTGGAATTTTGAAGAATCCCTCGCATGGATTTTGTGATTCTTGATTATAGGAAGAGTAGTATCCTGCTGAGATACTGGTGTAATAATTTAAAGGTTTCGTAATCCCTTCCAGGGAGTAGCCCCATTGGATTTTCGGAAAAATCCCTCTTAGGTTTCTAGATATATTTCTTTCACAATTCTAGATGAATTTATCTCAAGAATGTGAAATTCCTCTCATTATTTCGGGATGATTCTTCTAAGGATTCTAGGATAGTCCTATTTACGAATCTGTAAATCCGTGTCATAGATATGGAGTTATCTTCCAAGATACAGGAAGAGTCTTATTTTCTTTTCTAGATAATGCCGCTCAGGATTCTGGTGTAATCATTTGCAGCATTCTGAAGAAATTTCTCTAATAATTCTAGAGGAACTCCTTTCAGAATCTTGGAGAAGTCTCTTTAAATATTATGGGGGAATTTCACTCAGCAGTCTGCGGGAATTTATTTCAGTACTAGGGTATCGCGCCACTTGGGCGGTGGCTTCTATATTCGTCTGTTTGCCACTATAACTCAGTCAATTTTGAACCAATTGACTTGAAATGTTGTACCGTGACCGGCCCTTATTCTGCGCAGTCCCTTATTCGGCGCACTTTCTCGAATGTACCACAAAATCACGGACGCTAGTTCAATATTAGCTTCAAATATATTTTTTGAATATTGTTTCAATAGTAACGAAAAAGTTTGTGAAGAATTTTTTTTTCAAATCAACGACCATTATTTTGTAAAAAAATAAAATGATGTTGCATGTACTGGAAATTGCCTGAAATCTGTGACCGTTAGCGAAACTGCTAAAAAGTTGCCTAATGAGCTGAAGCATTTTACGACATAAATAATGAAGAGAATGTCTGCTTTTCCAAGCGCATCCTGTACTGCTGTCTTCGAGGAATCAGAATCGGCAAAAACAATTGAGTTTTCTTCTTCTTTTCTTAATCTTCTTGTTCTTCTTAGGTGCGCAGAATTAGGAACCGATATTAAATGGTGGTCCTAATTCTGCGCAGACATTTCAATACTAAGTTTTGAACATATAATTAATAAACAAACATCATATAAATGCCGCCATTATTATAACCAGGATATTCTATGTTTCTAGCAATCCGGTGAATGTAATTACGCCTCAACAAGTTAGTTTATAAACTTTGAAGGCTAATTTACGATTCTTGCATTTTTAATCTTATAGTTCGACTAGACTAACCACTTGTTTTAAACATTTTCTATCAACCTAGGGGGAAAATTTATGTATTCATGCAAACATTCGTCAAATGCGATATATGATGTGAGTTTACATGGAATTTTCTTAGACAGTAGAAACCCTGAAGTTAGACAAGAAAGAAGTCTCAGTTTGCAAACAAATATTGTGCCACCTTGTCATGGCGAAAAAGTTTAAAACCTTCAGAAATGAAAGTAGATTTTACTAAAAATTTGCATATGCGGATAACTAAAAAGCTTTACGTAGTAGTATTTGATAATGCTACAAAATCATTTTGTGTATTATGATTAAAATTCCCTTTGCTTAGTAATCAAAGTAGGTAGTATCAATGTTGGGGACATGCAAAGTTCCAATATGGTCGTAATGTCGTATAAAAGTTTAAAATGAAGAATTCAATTGAATTTCGTCTATGAATCATGTTCTTATTACAATATGGGTAATTCTCGCTGAGACCGGCCCACTATTTATACCTTGTCTTCAAAAATGTTTAAGGTGCCGATTTTCTGAAAGCCCTCGCCTAAAAAGTAAGAAAAATGCATTTGGTTACTCAAATTGATGGACCCCCCGTTAGTTAGAGCCACAACAATTTTTGCAGACCCCTCGATTTTGGTCAAATGGTGGCTCACTAAAATCGTTATAACTCAAAAGTTTCACCGAAAACCACCTCAAAACGAAATGTTGTTGAAAAGAGGAGAGATAGAGCTACTATTTACAATAATAAAAAGTTTTGTCGGCCATATTGATTTTGGCCGCCATCTTGGATTTTTATACCAAAACATTTTTTTCACCATGAGGGCAACCACCGATTTTCAAAATTTTTGCTTCAATTGAAAGTTGGGACATTTATACATAACATATCAAAAAATTAGAGATGTCTTTTTCTTCTTTCAAAACTTATCTACAGTTTTGTAAATTAAGCCACGTTTTCTCCATACATTTCCATGCGCACCGGCAGAGACATACAACAGCATCTGAGTTTACGCCTGCATGTATACACAAAGGCGCGTGCCGCAAAATTTGGCCAAATCGGAGGTGCGTTTCCGTTTTTGACTGTTTCTCAATGATGCGGGTATTGTTTTTATTACTTTTTTAGTGTTTTGAAAAGCTTAAACCTTCAACTTTCCATTAGTGGTTTCAGAATTTTAATTCGTGTTCGTAAACACTGCAAAATAACGCTGCATTTATGTAAACGGTCGGCACCGGGCCCAGTGGTATGGTTTACAAAACGGCAGATAACTTTTGAAAGAAGAAAAAGACATCTCTAATTTTTTGATATGTTTTGTATAAATGTCCCAGCTTTCAATTGATGCAAAAATTTTGAAAATCGGTGGTTGCCCTCATGGTGAAAAAAATGTTTTGGTATAAAAATCCAAGATGGCGGCCAAAATCAATATGGCCGACCCAATTTTTTTTATTGTAAATAGTAGCTCTATCTTTCCTCTTTTCAACAACAATTCGTTTTGAGGTGGTTGTTGGAGAAACTTTCGAGTTATAACGGTTTAAGTGAGCCACCATTTGACCAAAATCGAGGGGTCTGCAAAAATTGTTGTGGCTCTAACTAACGGGGGGTCCATCAATTTGAGTAACCAAATGCATTTTTCTTACTTTTTAGGCGAAGGCTTTCAGAAAATCGGCACCTTACACGTTTTTGAAGACAAGGTGTAAATAGTGGGCCGGTCTCAGCGAGAATTACCCATATGTTATCTTTTTAGAGTTTTTCCCATGTGCGCAGGATTAGGAACATTAGTGCGCAGAATAAGGAACATTCCAGAAAAGGGTGCGCAGAATTAGGAACAGAGACACACTTTAGAATTTTCATGATTTTACATATAAATTGAGTGTTTTGTATGAGAATTATATTTTTCCCTCATTAACAAAGCTAATAACTATGTGCGGTAAAAAATTCAGCCAAATCGGTTCGATTTGGAATTTGTTACAGCTGATTGAAATTGAAAAAGTCTTAGGTGCGCAGAATATGGGCCCTCCACGGTACACGGGTAGATACTATACCTATCTCACTGCATTCTAAAAATTGTGTCAATTGGTTCAAATTTGACTGAGTTATAGCGGGAAACAGACGAAAATAGAAGCCACCGCCCAAGTGGCGCGATTCCCTATATGACAAAACTTCTCAGAGTTCTGGGGATTTTTCTTTCGATTTAAAAATATGCGGGCATTCCCTAATCGAACACGACGGTTCGGAACGTTCATGCTTCGAACAGTCCCAAAAATAGTCCGTTTTTGCCTTCACACTTCACACTCTCTTAAATTTTATGCCTCCTATCACCGATTTCAAGAGAGTTCGTGGGACAATATCAGGCTGGATTCATGGGTGAACGCGCTACAACGGATCAGATGTTCGTCATCCACCAGGTGTTGCAGAAATGCCGCAAATATAACGTGCCCACGCATCGCTTGTTTATCGATTTCAAATCGGCGTTTGATATTATAATAAGGTACACCGGGGCAAGTTGAAACGGGTGGGGCAAGATGAAACACGAAGATTTGAAATAAATTTCAATACAATTTGGAAATTTTTCCTTCGCTAAACGATTGTATTGAAGACGGGGAACCGGATGGCAAACAAAACACGCCGAATAAACTCAAACAAATCTTTATTGGTTGTCTTCGCGTTAACAATTTTTCTCGAACTGCTCATCTCGCAGTTGGAGGGGCCGCTCTCCAAATCTCTACACCCAACTCTCCCAACTACAATTACACTCTAAAGCAAAACATCGCATTTCTTCATTAATTCAAGAAGTTTACAGTATCAAAAACATTGTGTCATGGCGATCAAACTGTTTATCATCATTAGAAAACATCATGTAAACCCACTGTTTCATCTTGCCCCACCCGTTTCAACTTGCCACGGTGTACCTTACAATAAGTAAAACAATCGGTGGAGAACAGCTATGGTAGATTATGCACGAATAAGGCTTCCCGGATAAACTGATACGATTGATCAAGGCGACGATGGATTGAGTTATGTGCGTAGTTCGAGTATCAGGGACCCTCTCGAGTCCCTTCGAATCTCACAGAGGGTAACAGCGAGGTGATGGTCTTTCGTGCTTGCTGTTCAACATTGCTTTAGAGGGTGTAATAAGGAGAGCGGGGATAAACACAAGTGGAACGATTTTCATGAAATCCGTTCAGCTGCTTGGATTTGCTAATGATATTGATATTATAGCTAGTAAATTTGAGACGATGGCGGAAACGTACATCCAACTAAAGATTGAAGCCAGGCGAACCGGATTAGTCATTAATGTGTCAAAGTACATGATGGCAGATGGTTCCAGGGAGGAATAACGGTACCGCCACCACCAGCAGAGAAATTCAGAGGCGCATTGCGGCAGGAAATACTTTGGACTCCACAGAACTCTACGATCGAATGAAGTTCGCCGTAACACGAAGTTAACTATCTACAAAACGCTGATTAGACCGGTCGTCCTCTATGGGCACGAAACATGGACCCTACGTGCAGAGGACCAACGCGCCCTTGGAGTTTTCGAACGGAAGGTGTTGCGTACCATCTACGGCGGAGTGCAGATGGAAGACGGGACTTGGAGAAGGCGAATGAACCACGAGCTGCATCAGCTGCTGAGAGAACCAACCATCGTCCATACCGCGAAAATCGGGAGGCTACGGTGGGCGGGTCACGTCATCAGGATGTCGGATAGCAACCCAACTAAAATGGTTCTCGAGAGCCATCCGACCTGTACAAGAAGACGTGGAGCGCAGC
The DNA here is from genome assembly GCF_035046485.1 of Aedes albopictus. NCBI lineage: Eukaryota > Metazoa > Arthropoda > Insecta > Diptera > Culicidae > Aedes > Aedes albopictus. The sequence continues at coordinate 85,384,008 of NC_085136.1, forward strand.
GAGCTAGGTGGGTCGACCAAGTGGAGAACGATCTTCGGACCCTACGCAGAGTGCGAAACTGGAGACAAACAGCCATGGACCGAGTGGAATGGAGACGGCTACTATGTACAGCAGAGACCATCCCCACCTTAGCCTGATCGGTAAGGTAAGTATCAAAGAAGTAAACTGGATGTTCCAATGAATACTAAAAACTTGATGTGTTTAAGATTATTTAAAAAATTCCTATGGGCTTCCAAGTATGTGATATCAAATGTTCATTCAACCAAGTCCTTCCGCAAAATAAGCAAACCCCACCCCCACCGACTGCAATTAAAACACAGAAATTCAATTTCAGCCTTGGCTCTGATTTATAGTTGCCCCAGTGAACAATTGATGACATTGGCAGATATCGTCACTTATTTGCCCATTAAATCAATTAAGTGCGAAACGTAATCACCACTTCCTGTGCATGTGCTGGGAGTCCGTTGACACGTATGCTGCCTATGATCGCATATCAGTCCCATATTTGCTGGGTTTCATATTCATATGGAACAGTTATGCGATCATGGGCAGTATGGGTGTGCCGTGCGCACGCAAGCGATCTGCTGATGGGGGTGTCAAAATTCCGTCCGCACTTCCGGAACCGGTCTCGCTCCGTTGTTGGTCGGTCGACCGACGACACCCAACAGATCACCGCGACTCTCTGATGGGGTCGAGCAATCATCACTATGTAGGCATGAGAAATAAATCATGCACGACGGTACCTGGGCCCTATCCGGGGCCCTTCACGGATAGGTATCACTTCGCCCCGATTGTGAACGTGAGCGGAATAATATTTGAATGCTCGCTCGTCCATCGGGCACCGGACAGATTGCCCTCCCCCATCCGGCGTCGGTCACACACAAAATGTAATAATATTTACAATCAATTAAGTTTTCGTCTTTCATTTTTTGATACAAAGTGGACAAATTAATTAACTCCCGTGCACACGCGGTGGTGTTCGATTCCCAGTCCGAATGGTTGACCATGACCTGGTGTAGTGGTTCGTCCCGTCCATCGGATGTGAATCCCGGGAACTCAATCACGGTATGTTTGATTTCAATCGGTGCTTTTTTGGTTGACTGCAAATTACTCTTTTTCTGGTTTATGCATGATTCAGCAAACTACTAATTGAATGATGGATGTGTTTTTTTTATTTTCTCTTTCAAATACCATTATTTTTTTTATGCAATTCAGTATCATAATTTACATTTTATATAACTCATTTTGGTATCATAATGGCCAATTTTTCCGAACTGGCTCATTATGCAACTGAAATTAGTTGCATAATGAAAAATAGTTCTATAATGTTCATAATGCAACCCATTTGAGTTGCATTATGAACATTATGTAACTTAAATGGGTTGCATTATGAAAAAATCATTGCATAAAATTTTGTATGGAACTCGTTGCAAAACTCGATTTTTTCAGCACTCTCCGTATTTATCCAACTCGGCAAGCCTCGTTGGATAAATGTACGACTCGTGCTGAAAAAAATCAACTTTTTGCAACTCGTTACATAAATAACTATTATTTTACTGCGACTAGCAAGTTGCGAGATTATAATACTTAAAAAAAAAACACGGACACGTTTAATGCTTCCAGTGAGCTATTCGCTCTTTGAAGGAAGTACAACACTAGACAACGGACTAGCATGCAAAGCCCAGTGGCACAGCCGAAAACTTTTTCCCGACAGCTGCGGTGGAAATCGAACCCACACCCCTCAACACGATGCGACTAAATGCTTGCGGTGACACTTTTTGCGTTTAGCGGGCCTGGTATTTACGACATTTCTGGAAGATCTGTCGTACGGTGAAGAAATGGCCCGTTGACGACCGGCCGTCATAAGAGCCAGTCCATAAATTCCCACGATATGAGGGAAGATAACCTGGGATAGGATAGCAATTTGTTCGCGGCATTCAAAATAGTGATCGCTTAGAATTTCTCACATTCCAAATGGTCGCCTTTCTTGTAGAAGTTCACCCACCGACGAAGTTCATCTACGGTCTGGCAGAATTTCACCTCATTGAACAAATCCAAGTGGGCATACCGGCATACCAAGACCAAGTCTCAGACAAACAGACGTTTCACTCTATTCACTCCACATCGTTCCTCTTTTTACCGCTTATTTCAAATATTCTGTAGTTCGCGAATTAGTCGATCACGGCGCTCGCATTGTTTTCGCTCCTGTTTGATGTTTGTTTACTATCGCGATCTATTTCGCGATTTGCGAAACACAGCATAAATAGCGTTGGACGATAATGTTCTAGTGACGATGATTAGCTGTTAGTTCAAAGTAATACATCTGTTTGACTGTGATTAAATATTGGGTCGTGTTTATGATTCCCGATAAGTATCTGTGATCAGAGCTTTTGAAAATCATGGACAACAACGGCTTCTCCGAGAAGCTCGGCAACTTAGAAAACTCAGCATCACGTGCAGCCCACGGGTCTAGTGATATTTTAATTGCTGAAATTTGTCATATGGAGTTATTAAAGATGAATGAATTAAATTCTAAAGATGCTAATTAGTAAACTGCAATAACGCAATTTAAAGCAACATGAACCTATTGAATTGTATCGACAGAACAACACATTATTTCTACGGAGCGAAGTAAAAAATAAAAGATCTCCTTCGCATAGAGCCTTTAGTCAGCCCGAGTTGTGGCACGTTATTAAATGAAACTTATCCCAAAGTGGTTTCTTTCCGTTACTTTTGCGGCCCGGCGGAAATCCCCGTTGAGCGGGGAAGATGCCTCTATCACTTTTCCAGCCTGTGCTGCAGCTGTTTATCTGGGAAAAGAGGGTCCCGTTGTTGGTTGGTTGGCAGTTAGTTGAAGACGGGAGAGGTCGTGGTCGTGATCTCTGCTTCCTAGATGTGCCATAGAGTAAGAGTAGGTCCAGTTTGAACACTGTTCATCTTCGTTTCGGGTTGAGTATGGTATACTGTAGGTATAGGTACGTAGAGGGGAACATGGACGTTTGTTCACCAATTCGGTCACGTTTTCGATATGTTTCAATATATTGACCCAAAAGCCGGAGGAAACAGCAGTCAGAACCGAAGACGCCGCCGTCGTCGTTTTGCGGAAAAGTAGATTTCCTCATATGAGAACCTAACGTCACGTGTGTGATTCTTCTTGCTTCTGTGTTTTGGCTTGCGGACTGAAACGTTCGACAGGAGATTAATTTCAGGAATAATGATTCAATTTGGAAAGATTTCTCAATTGGACGTGATAAAGGCAAACTAGTTCTTAATATAGTATCAAAACATGTCAGCTCTTAAAATTGGGGAATCTATATCCTAATTCAATGAACTAGAAAATTCAAATTTGACAAATATTTATAATAAAGTTCGTGAAACGTATCAAACTCAGTCATCCTGAATTCATGGTCAGTACCTCTCAAATGAGTATACAAATGTGATATGACACCGTGTGTCCCAGCGTGTTTCACAGGTCACCAAGAATATCCCTCGATGCGCGCGTGGCGTGGTTGCGCTAGCATCACCACCCCGGCCGGCCCCGGTGGAATCAGTCATGAATTTTCATTTCAAACCTGACATCCATTGCTTGTCTCGTAATTTCCGCTGCTACTGAACTCGCTGATGGAGAATAATTTACCCTCTCTTGCTTGGTATGGCTGACTGGCCTGCCTTGCCGACGGCTGCTGCTGCTGCTGCTAGAGCTGTGATTGGCTGTGGAATGGAAATAATGCGATGTCACACGGGTGGTCGTGTCTCGCGATGAACACATCAGAGCTTCTGACGAATGACTCGGTCGGAATCCTTCTGCCGGTGGTGGCCGGAGGTTCTGATGGTGGAGGAAGGCGACGGAGAGCAACATTTTTACGCTTCTTTCAGGTTTAATATATTGTCCTATTTATGTATGATGACGTAGTAGAATGGGGGTGCTGAGAGATTGTGTTTTGTCGTCCGTCACATTCCCACGTTGCTGGTAAGAGTAGTTCCTATGGCTTGGTATACGTGGTGTAGGTAAGATGAACTTTTTAGTCAACTTATTGTATCAGACATATCGCACACCAGACCTTCCCGTATACCGTACCGTACCACGGAAATCCTTCCATTTGAGACCACGTTGTTTCACCTGGATGAAAAGCGGACATCTGTGAACACCATGTTCGCATGAACTTATTTGTTTCTGCTAGCCTGCTGATCTTCAGGAGGAGTGGCTCACAAGTTGTGAGTCACAACAACATCTGTTCCCTATGCTAGGCGGCTGATCGACGTTACAGTACCAGAGAAGGACTCGAAGTTTAGCTATGCACTATGGTCCTCCGGAAAGTAGGGAGTTGGTGTCCGGCCTCGCGAGCCAGCCGTGAAAAAGCATTGCTAAGAACAATCAGCAACAGAATAATACGAACCGAGACTAACGAAAACGACCACAGTAAACAGAAAGGACTTGCGATTAGAAACTCGGCACGTGAAATTGCCGATCTCTCAACTTCATTGGGAGCACCCGCATACTCGCCGATCTACTGAAGGACCACTTGACCTCATAGCGCTGCTGGAGATGTGATATACATGATTCATAGTGCGACCCAAGAAACAAGAGCAGCTGACACTGATCCTCTTCTGAGCCCATGGCTCAGATGGACCCCGCGAACGGCAACTTATAATGGACCCCCCATAGGACTGGAAAAGGAACAACCAACAGCCAATCGTAAACAACCACGAGCTCATCATTCTACCTTGATAGGGTAGAAAGTCAAAGTAGCGCAATGGCAACCAGTTGAATATACTAGAATAAGAATAGAATACAGAGGCGCGTGATCGTTTGGTGGCCGATCAACGAAAAAATGTGCAGGTTCAGGATCAAGGGCCGATTCTTCAACTTCAGCATAATAATCGTGCACAGCCCACACTCCGGAAGCACTGATGATGACAAAGACGCATTTTACGTGCAGCTCAAACGCGAGCACGACCGCTGCCCAAACCACGACGTCAAGATCATCAAAGGGTATCTAAACGCTCAGGTAGGCCAGGAGGAGGAATCCAGACCGACGATTGGAAAGTTCAGCGCCCACCAGTATACAAACGAAAACGGCCTACGGCTCATTGATTTCACCACCACCAAAAATATGGCCATACGTAGCACCTTTTTCCAACACAACCTCCCTTATCGTTACACCTGGAGATCACCACAGCACACGGAATCACAAATAGACCACGTTCTGATTGATGAACAGCACTTCTTCGACATTACCGGTGTAAGGACCTGTCGTGGCGCCAACATCGACTCCGACCACTACTCAGTGATGGTCAAACTGCGCCCAAAACTCTCATCATCATCAATGTATGCTCATCAACAATGTAGGCTACCGGCGACCGCCACGGTACAGCCTAGAGCGACTAAAACAACCGGATGTCGCCTCAGCATACGCGCAGATTCTCGATCTCGCGTTGCCGGATGAGGGCGAGCTCGACGAGGCCCCTCCAGAGGACTGCTGGAGTGCAGTGAAAGCAGCCATCAACGACGCAGCCGAGAGCACCATCGGGTACGTGGAACGGAATTGACGGAACGAATGGTTCGACGAAGAGTGCAGAACGGTTTTGGCACGGGGCCCGACAAAACGTGGAACGTTACGAACAGAAGCGGAAACAGCAAACCCGCCTCTTTCTGGAGAAAAAGCGCCGCCTGGAAGAAGCGGAGTGCGAAGAAATGAAACTGCTATGCCGTTCCCAAGAAACACAGAAGTTCTATCAGCAAGCTCAATGCATCCCGCAACGGCTTCGTGTCGCGAGCCGAAATATGCCGGGATAAGGACGGAGGCCTCTTGACGGACGGATGTGAAGTGATCGAAAAGTGGAAGCAGCACTTAGATCAGCACCTGAATGGCGTGGAAAACGTAGGCACGGGAGACCATGGCAGCGGAGGAAACGGGGACGCCAGTGCAACGGAGGACGAAATTAAACCAACTCCCACGCTAAGGGAAGTTAAGGATGCCATTCATCAGCTCAAAACTAACAAAGCAGCTGGTAAGGATGGTCTCGCAGCTGAACTCATCAAGATGGGCCCAGAAAAGTTGGCCACTTGTCTGCACCGGCTGATAGTCAGGATCTGGGAAACCGAACAGCTACTGGAGGAGTCGAAGGAATGTGAGAACTTCAGAGCGATCACTATTTTGAATGCTACCTACAAAGTGCTATCCCAGATCATCTTCCGTCGCCTGTCACCTAAAACCAATGAGTTCGTGGGAAGTTATCAAGTTGGCTTCATCGACGGCTGGTCGACAACGGACTAGATCTTCACCGTACAAGAAATCCTCCAGAAATGCCGTGAATACAGATCCCAAAGCATCATCTGTTCATCGACTTCAAAGCGACATACGACAGTATCGTCCGCGCAGAGCTATGGAGAATCATGGACGAAAACGGCTTTCCTGGGAAGCTGACTAGACTGATTAAAGCAACGATGGACGGTGTGCAAAACTGCGTAAGCGTTTCAGGTCTATCCAGTCCAATCTCGCTGGGGACTGCGACAAGGTGATGGGCTCTCATGCCTACTCTTCAACATTGTTCTGGAAGGTGTAATGCGAAAAGCCGGGCTCAACAGCCGGGGGAAGATTTTCACAAAATCCGATCAATTTGTGTGCTTTGCGGACGTCATGGACATTATCGCCGGAACATTTGGACGATGGCAGAGCTGTACTCCCGCCTAAAACGCAAAGCAGCAAAGGTCGGACTGGTGGTGAATGCGTCCAGTAGTAATGTTACGATAGACGGGGATACCCAAGGGGATACTTTCGAGGTGGTGAAGGAATTCGTCTACCTCGGATCCTTACTGACGGCTGACTACAACGGTTGTACAAAGTAAGTTGTGAAATTCGAAGGCGCATCATCAGCGGAAGTCGGGCGTACTACAGGCTCCAGAAGATGCTGATTATGTCTTGTCTTAAATGTGATGTTGAACAAATAAATGTATGTATGTATGATTCTTGTCCTTGGCCTTTTTTCGTAGGACAGCCGGGGACTGGGGTTGGCAATGAGGAGAGGGTCACAGATGAGGAACTTGCGGGGATAGCAACGTTCCTTAGCGTAAATAAAGCCCCAGGTCCGGATGGAGTTCCGAACTTGGCCTTAAAAGTAACTACTATTGCAGCGGCTATGCAGAAATGCCTGGACGAGGGAGTTTTCCCAGAAGTATGGAATAGGCAGAGTATGGGTCTATTGCAAAAGGCGGGGAAACCAACCGGTGACCCAACGGCTTATAGACCAATATGCTTGATCGACACGCGGGGAAGGTGCTCGAAAAGATCATCCGTAGACGCTATCCTGTCGGTTAAAAAAAAACGCTGGGATAGCGCTCCAGCGGTAGCCACGTTGATTATGCCTGCAAAAGAGCCTTCACAGCTATTGTGGCACTGTCCGGGATGGTGTCCAATAGCTCTGCCTTGTACACCAGTAAGTATAATCTTCTGGCTAGTGTCGCTACGTACATACTAAGGTATGCCCGGCGTGGAACACAACACTAAGTACCGAAAGCTACCGTGGTAAGCTGGAAAGTACTTATAGGCTAATGTGCTTGAGGGTTGCGAGCATGTACCGTACTGGTATGGTGCCTATCGGAATCCTTATCGGGGAGGACACAGAGTGCTTCGAAATGCGCGGCACAAGAGGCATACGCGCAACATGATCAAATGGTATCGCCCACTTCGTTTTGGAGCTATAAAAGAGGTGACTCGTTGACTCGGAGTAGTTCAGACGCTATGCAAGAGGTGGTCCAAGGGTTCGTAGTATATACCGGTGCCCTGCGGTCGAAAACGATCCTCATAGCGATTATGTGCCCGCGGGAAGAACATCTTGGTAGCGTTGGTTGCTGTCGGGGCGTCGTTGGTCTACTGGGTTGTATCCTGGGTGACTTGGATTCCGAGTCCGCGGTTGGAAAGGGGTCCCCGGTAAGAACCGGGCCGGATGGAGGCCCCACTGTCAGCAGCTCCTTCTGGCGCTAACTGATAGGGCCTGAGCCTTCAGTAGGTCAAACCGCGTTGCACGCAAACATCAGTGCTTGGTGCTTGCAGTTGCAGAACAGATGGGCACAGGCATGGTGGTTGACCCTGCACGCCGTCCATGGGCAAAGGGAGTGGTGAAGACCATTTCGGAAACTGGCTAAGCTTCAGCATGCTACCTTGGTGGACTCCCCAAAGCGAGTCATCGATGTTCGTTGCTGCAGGCCACGCAACTAACCTTGAGGGTGTGATGTGCAACAGCCCCTTTCTGAAGCAATTGCCTTCTTGGTGGTTCCGGTGGTTCCAACAGTTTAACGGCCATGGGAATGTTGTTTAGGGGCCATCCATTAAGTACGTCACGGTCCTAGGGGGGAGGGGGGGTTTGTGAAAATGTGACAAGCAATGCATTAAGTATAGGAAAAACCCGTACGAAGGGGGGAGGGGGGGGGGGGGGTTGAAAATTCCCAATTTTAGCGTGACGTACTTAATGGATGCTTCCAGTGGGTTGGAGAAATGGTAGTTCTGGCTTCTACTTTTGTTGCAGAAGACGGTCCCTAACCCCACTCTACCTCATACAACAGCCACGAGTTTTGGACGTTGAAGGATGTCGAACGGAAAACAGACTGCATTGGGCATAGATCATATGACCGGCCCCAGAGGCACATTATCGTACATTAGAGACATCTGTACCATTAGACCTGACGACCTAGGAGCGAAGAGGGCCTAAAAGCATTTAACGTCCAGGGTGACTGGAAGCGGTTTGCCCAGGACCGGATCCAGTGCACTGCAGTGGCGACCAATTCTTCATTCGGCGTAGATTCAACGGAGTAAATTGATAGTAAGTATGTTTCATATAAAATAAGTGCTTCTTAACATGATTTCCCATTTTTCTTTAACTACGTGTTCAACATCCTCACCCAGATTGAATTTTGAATACCAGGATTCCCTCATAGCTCATTGACATTAAAATTACGACCATCAGTGGCTCAATAAAATTTACTCCCAAGGCATAATAAAATCACGCGCTTTAAACTCACCCGAATCAAAAAGGGGGATGAATGTTTATTCATTTCCTACAACGTCAACGAGGCCCTATAGACAGCTCACCATCGCTAAGGCGGAAATGCATAAATACCGGAATCCCAAATCCCCAATGGGCTCAGTTCGCCATATATTTTCCATAGGCGCGACACGGAGGCACGATCGTAAAGCGCGAAGTCAACTTTTATGACACCCCAACCAGACAATTGCCCGCGTGGTGCAATTAAATTCAAACAATCTGGTCGCATTTATATTCGCTCTTGATTCCTGGGGCTCGATGGCGGCGACATCGTCAGTCAACGCAAAGATGGATGCTGTTGGAGCGGGAGTATGGGAGCCCCCCGGTCATAATCCATGATCCTGAGATTTGGAAACACAAAGGTCTCCTTATTGGGTACGATGTAATGACTAAAAACACAGATAACAGTGAAACAGCATTAGATTGTGAAGTATAAAAGGAATGTGTGAAGAACGCAAACATAATTGTTGTCTTCGACTCAGGTTTTAAGTTTTTCACGAATGACCCATTCCCGGAATCAATTCATTATCAATATGCTAAGAGGGTATCGTGAAAAATCTACAATATTGCTGATCATTAATTGAACCACATCGATTAATAAATCATCTCAAATGAGAGCCTTTCCAACCATTCAAAATACCCTACAATTTCCGGCATAGCAAGTGCGTAAATTACGCTAAACCAGTTCTCGGATGGACCGCAGTGTAAACATAATTTAGTATGATATCCCCGTCCCAGTCAAAAGCTTAAACTGACAAACATTCCCTAATCAAGATATATCCCGCTTAATTGGTTCCCCTCCCATCGGTTCCATGCTCGTTCCTTCAGGCGACCGCCGCTGCCATGCATGGCTGACACTAAAAAACGAGAATGGAACAGCGTCACCTTTTGAGAACAACGACCCAAATGAAGCTGTTGTTGTTAGAATGTTTAGCTACGCCGTAAAAGTGCTGCAGGCATTCCCGCCGCCCGTAATCCCCCTAAGGACAGGGCTCTCTGAGAGAATGTTGGCTCCTTCTGTTTAATTGATATTTATTTACCCAAAAAGTCCCAAGTGTGGGAGGTCACAATGCTAACGTTTTTCCTCTCCATTCCGCAATGCCGAACTACATAGACAGACACCCACTCAAACCTGGAACACAGGGCAAGGACAGCTATCACTCTAACAACCGCACGTAAAGGGGTTTGACGATGTAAAAGTGTTTGCGGTTATAACTTGCCTGGTTGGGTCGTAAAACTTACCCAGACAACCAGTAATCGTATAAGATGTTGCATAAGATGATAAAGTTAAGGCCATATGCGTGCATGCCTCCATTTAGGCGCATGTAAAATGTACGCATATCGCCTCCACTTTGGCATCCTTTACAACATCTTATACGATCACTGGTTGACTGGGTACCCAGTCCTCCCTCAGTAGCACTATAATCTATTGTTCTATCTATGCCATTCATGGAGGATATGCCGCCTCTCTCACGTGTGGTGTTGACCGCAGTAACTGCTGGGCCATAACAATGGTATTTAGGGTGGGGCGGGGCAAGATGGGTCGCGGGGCAAGATGGGTCAGTGCCATTTTCGGGCGCATTACTCATGTTTTGATTATGTTAATAATTTTGTTAGATGACCAGCATGAATATACAAAAGTTTGGGACATTGATTGAAAAATTATTCACTCTCAATGGAAATAAAAAATAAAATGGTTTTTTGCCATTTTTCTTATGCGATACATTCCATATATTCTCCATATAAACGGCCGCGGGGCAAGATGGGTCACCTTCAATTTTGAACGTATTTTTGGAGCATTCAAAAGTTATTTATTTTTTATTAAAAGACTATCTCATAAATGACTTCAATCAAGCGGAATGAACGCTCAAAATTATAACATAAAATTATGATAATTTTTTAGTAAAAACATCGATTTTCAAGCCGCCTCAGAACCACTCAAATCGTAGTTTTTTTATATTCCAAATAAATTTATAAAATGTTTACTAGTAGCTCTTGTTTACTCAGTATGGATATGGAGCATATTTGAATGCGGAACAAATCTTATATTTTGACGTTTTTCGTTGAGAAAATGTTAATTACTTAAAAGGTGACCCATCTTGCCCCGCACTTTTTTCACGGCACAAAATCGATCACTTTTTAAAACTGCTTGTTTAACATCATTATTTGTGTTTAATGATCTTTTTATCGACTTTTAGCATAGCTAACTAGTGTATTGAAGAGTAGCGGACGAATACAAACCAATCCGATTTGTATTTACGAAGTTATGGTGATCCATCCTTATGCGACCCATCTTGCCCCGCCCCACCCTACCACTTTAATCTCATTAAAGGGCTTCTTCAATGATTTGATGGTTTTTATTTTACCACTCTTCGCAGGATTCTCTTATTTCTGTGTTGAATGGTTCAGAATCAAATAAACCTTCCGCTTCACCAACGCTAGATCCTTGTACTTCGTAGTCTTGCTGGAGAACGTTGATTGGACATTGTGGTGTACGCAAAGGGATTTTGCAATCTCCGCAAGTTCCTCATCACCAGCCCCAGTCCTCGGTTGTTCAGCGAAAATAGGCCAAGCACTTGAGATCATGACCCGGAAAATGTTGGTAGGGTGTAATGAAAGAACAACCGTCTAGTACAAGCACAGAGAGAGAACTAAATTTTATTGATTACAATATAATTACAGGCTACTATGATCGAAATATTCTTCCGAGATTGCTTCGCTATCACTCCTCCTCAAGCTCGGAAGACAAAATGCAGAACAATTCGAGCTTGATTTCGTCACTTCATGAAACTTGGTGCGTTTTCTTCCCTTTCTTCCATCGACCAGAGTAATCCGACTTGAGTATGATCGCACCAACAGGCACACCATTCGACGTCTGGCTCCTCCTGCTTGTCGGTTGACCCTCCTGCCAGAAAACCTCCATGGAGCGATGTTGATCCAGTGCCGCCACCGCTGGGGTCCTTGCCATGCTGGTACTCATCGCCGCCGGCCCCCGTGTTGATGAGAATATCCCGGTCCATGTTCAGCGAATACAGTCCTCCAGTCATGGTGGCTGCCCCGATTGCCTTGCCGTGTTTGAGAATGCGGCAACCGTTAGTGTCGAAACAAATAACAGCTTCTTTGGATACCAATTTCTTCACTGATATAAGGTTTGATTTCAATTCCGGCACGTACAGCACTTCCGCAAGAGTGATTCGGTTGAGGCTGCCATCAGGAGACCAGGGCACAATGCGACATGACCCCATGCCGGCGCAGCTAGTCGTTCTCCCATCCGCGAGACTTACCTCCTGCTTTACGATATTGTCCAAAGTGTAGAACAAATCCCACATTTGCGCACATGTGGGATGATGCGCCTGAGTCGATCAGCCACCCATTGAAGAAGTTTGGCTTTCGCCAGAAAGGAATATTCTTCGAGAATTTCTTGACGGGCTGATGGTGCCCTGGGAACGTTCCGTCTCATTGGTTGATCTTCCGATTTTTCGTCGATGATCCGTTGTTCCGCCAACGCCTTGCAATGCTTCTCTTTATGACCGGGTTTCAGGCAGTACTTACAAACCAGTTTCCTCCTGTTCACGCCAGCCATCAGCAAAGCGTTGGGCACCTTTTCGCAGCGTTTTGCTACTTCATCTACGAGTTTGGACTTGATTAGTTCCAACGTTAGCTCGTCGTCGGATCTACTCTCCAGAGCAGTGGTGAGTGTATTGAACGACTCCGGAAGGCTTCGAAGCTCCATTGCAACTTGTAGATTTTCATCCAAATCTTGGCCTGCCAAAGTCAATCGCTCGAAGAGGTCCTCCATCTCAAAGATATGTCGTTCTATATCCTCACCATCGCTGTACCGCTTCTTACACATTTGCTTCAGGAGGGATGCCTTTGATGTCAAGGTTGCTTTTTCGTAGTGACGGCGGAGGCTCTCCCAGGTGTCCCGAACCGTTTTTGTGCCTTTGATGAGGTTCAGTAGGCTATCCTCAAGCAACAGGCCAATCGTCGCTCTCGCCTTCTGGTCTCCGTTGTCCCACAATCGAACTCTTGCTCCATCAGCTGCTCCAGGTCCAGCACCCAGTTCTGGTCGGTTCTCGTCACGAACTGTCACAATTCCTCGCGAACTAGCAGAAACTCCACCTTTTGCTTCCAGATATGTACTGTAATTGCTTCCATTCAGCTTGGCAATTCCCAAACGATCCATTTTTACTTGCAGTGTGAAAAAAATTCGGCTTGTTTATTGGTTGCTCTTGGTTACGGCAGGACCCACAACCTGTTGGTAGGGTGTAATGAAAGAACAACCGTCTAGTACAAGCACAGAGAGAGAACTAAATTTTATTGATTACAATATAATTACAGGCTACTATGATCGAAATATTCTTCCGAGATTGCTTCGCTATCAGAAATCACCTCGATAATCTCTTCCAACATCTGTGTAGTAGCCATTACAGGCATCATCCAACGGATTCGCATTGGCACCCTGACAGAGACTCTCAAAGTAGGTCTTTTTGCTTGTCCTTATGTCGGTCTTTAGCGCGACTTTGACAGCGGCGAACAGCGCCCGCCGTTCGTTTCGCTCATCCCACATCAGGCGCCGGGAAGGTTCGAAATCGCTTGAGTCCACCAGTACGCCCGGTGATCTCCTATTCCTAGAGTGGACTTGCCTAGACATGGTCGCATCGTATGTACGCAAGAGCACCGCTACCAGCTCGTCCTCGCTTATATCGAGTAGGTTTCGCTCACTGCGGAGCGCCTCCTTAAGTACCTCGTCATCAAAGTATGAAGTCTTCCACCCGCGAGGGCTTAACCTTAGCCTAGCCGCCTCTTCTTCTATCTGTTGCCTGCTGTTGTAGTTGTCGATACTTTAGCGAACAGTCAATCGCCGTGAGTGTAGACATCGTCAACCCTCCAGTTTGAACTACTTGTTAGGCCAGGACTATAAAAAGTAACGTCGATAATCGACTCCGTAGCAGGATCTGGCCACGCTGGATCGTGAAACGGCTTCCCCATGATGAGCAGAGGTGTTACTACATCAAAGGTTGATTGGCAAAAGAGCACGATACATGGATTGGGAGGGTATTTATAGTCTAGTAACAATTATCAAAGCCTACTAACTAATTAACCTAAAGTTTGCTTCTCAACACCCCCTCTGAAACCTAGCGCCTGGCGATGCTTCTTGAAAACATCCGTCGGTAGGCCTTTGGGGAGTAGATCAGCAGCTTAATTTCCGATTGGGATATACTGCACTTCGATTTCGTGTTATTTGACGCGTTCTCGTACAAATTTATATCGAATTTCGATGTGATTGAGCCGTTTTTGATCCCTTGGTTCCTTGGCTATTTGGATACAGGACTGGTTGTGCTCGAAAATGACTACTGGTGAATCAGAATCCACTCCGAATTCCGTAGCAAGATTACGAAGCCAAATTGCTTCACATGCCGCTTGGCTCAGTGACACGTATTCCGCCTCGGTTGAGGATAAAGATACCGTTGACTGCTTGCACGTAACCCAGGTTACAGTGTTGTCGACTATCTTGAAACAGAAACCCGATGTGGATCTCCTATCGTTTACATCGCTGCCCCAATCTGCATCCGCGTAGCCGATCAATGGATCGTTCTTGCTGCGACTGTAGACGAGTGAGAAGTCCTTCGTCCCATGAAAATACCGCACGAATCGTTTCAGGGCCTTCCAGTGTTCTTCGGTTGGTGCATTCTGGAAGCGGCTGAGGAGATTTACTGCCGCACTTATATCCGGACGAGATGACAGTATAAGGTACGTGAGACAACCCGTTAGCTCACGGTAGGGACACTTCCATGGTTCCAGGCCATCTTGTAGTTGGACCAGCTTGGTACTTGGCTCCAGTGGGATCGAAACCGGTTTGCATTCCATTCCGAAACGCTTCTAGAGATCAAGCACATATTTAGTTTGATGCTTAACGTACCTTTTCTTTCTATTGTGTTTAATCCGCAGGTCCAGAAAATGGTTTAGCTCTTGAAGGTCAACCATACCGAATTCTGTAGCCAACATCCTCTTGATTCGTTCCAGTTCTTCCAACGAGTCCGACGCCAGAATAATATCGTCCACATAGAGGACGACGTAGACTTGAACCTTTTTCCCCGTGGACGTGTAGAGACAGCTATCATATTTTGATCGTTGGAAACCAAACTTCACCATAAACTTGTGGAACCTCTCATTCCAGCTCCGAGGGGCCTGCTTCACTACGTATAGCGATTTGTTGAGTATGCAGACTTTCTTCCCCCTCTCAAATTTTGGCGGTAGCTTCATAAAAACCGTTTCCTGCAGGTCCCCGTTCAAGAACGCCGTTCGTGCATCCATTTGGTGTAGATGCAGTTTCCGCTGGACAGCAACAGACAGTAACGTTCGAACTGTGCTCATCCGAACCACCGGAGCGTAGGATTCTTGGTAGTCCAGTCCGTATCGTTGAGAGCACGTCTTTGCAACTAGCCGCGCCTTGTATCTGCTAACCGTATCATCGTCGTTGTATTTGATCTTGGAGACCCACTTACATGGCATCGCCCACGGCAGCCATCCGGCAGGTCTACCAAGTCCCAGGTCCTCCAGAGATTTCAGTTCGTCATTGATCGCCAGCTGTCATTCTGGCCAGTCGTCTCGTTTCTTCGCTTCGTCGATGGTCTCAGGGAGATTCTGGATGAAGCTTTCGGCATTCAACGCAAACGCTCCTTACAGATAGTCGGAAAACTTTTCCGGCTGCTTCCGCTTCATGTCGGTTCGTCGTACTGCTTTGGCTTCTTCCGCTTCCGCGATTCCATCCTCTGACAGCGATTGGAAAACTTCAATTTCTTCTTCGGACGCCCTTGCTTCTTCTTTAACTTCATTTTCGGCTGGTTCCTGTTCCATATCCGAAACAAGATGGTCCTCCGTGTAGACGGGAGCTAACGTGGGCTTCGATTTTTCCACCAAGACGTCTCGAGAAACGACAACTTTCCGCTTTTTTGTAGCCGTTCACAGCATTACCGACGAAATAACACACCTTGCTTTTATCGTCCGGCTTGCTTCTCTTCTCCTTCGGGATGTGAGTGAACGCCTTACCGTTGTCACAGCGTATCCGTGCGATACTGCGCTCGAAATGTGCTTCTGCCATCACCGAGTATCTCTTGAACATCTCCAGAACGTCACTCTTCGCCTTTATCACGTACACCGCCGTGAAGTGGGTGAAATCGTCAATGAAGCTCACGAACATTTACCCGCCATCTCAAGCGGCTGGCTTGAATGGCCCACAAACGTCGGTGTGTACCAACTCCATCGGACGGCTGGATCTGGCTCGTGGTGTGTCAGAAAATGGCAATCACACCTGTTTCGCTTTCATGCAGTATTCAGAAATTTCGTTTGCTTCCAGATTCTTCCCGACGTCCAAGCCTTCCGCCATGTTGCAACGAACCAGTTTTGCCAGGCCGGAATTGCCTATATGGCTGTATCACCGATGCCACTGAACCCGCCGGGCTCCAGAATCAGCAGCTAGAGCCGACTCGCTTGATGGAATCAACTCAACATTCAGATCATACAGCTTGGTCCTCCTCATAGCTGTGCAGACTCGTGAACCATCTTCTTTCGCGATGCTTGCTTCGTCGCGTGTGAATGTGGTGCGCATACCTCGTTCGCCGATTTTCCTGACAGAGAACAGATTCAGGGACGACGCACCGCAGTTGCTTGTCATCCACTTTTGCGAACATTCTCATCTCTTCAGCATATGCACTCACCAGCTGTTGTTTTGACTTTGCTACTGTGATGACCATGCATGGCCGCTCCAAACGATGGACGTTGAACAGGTACTCACTATTTCCAACCATGTGTTGTAGGATCATTTTACCCGAATGAGTACGTCTAATGCTGCGCACGTCGCCCAGATCCACGAGCTTGGCGTCGCATCCCAACGTCCTCAAGATGTCCGGGTACTTAGACTGTTCGGTCTTGATGACGAGCGCGTCGCCTTTCACGCGCTTGGCACTTGCTCTTGTACGCCTTCTTGGTGCGGCGTCCCTGATCTCCTCGACTTGCGATTTTTTTTCTTCCTCTTCCGCTCGACTTCCGTCCAAGGGGGTCATCCCCTTGGTTCGCCCTACTCTGTAATTGCTGAGGGCATAACAACGGTCGCAACCCCCTGTTCCCTTCCATCCGGGACGGGCCAGCCTTTTTGGGCACACCCTTCCCAGCTTCCGGGACACCTGGCTGGGATCCGAGTTACCGGCATTGCCGTCCGTTAATATCCGCCTAGCCTTGCGAGCCCCGCCAGACAGATCCTCACCTGACGGCTGCCTTCAAAAGCAGTCGCATCCGCCACACCTTTTGGGATACCTGCGAAAGTGAAGGTCTCCGTCTGGGTAGACGTCGTAACTTTTGCTTTCACCGGTTCTGCCCTTGCCGCAGTCTTCATGAGTGTCACGTGATCTTGCTTGGCACCGTCCATCGACTAACGAAGTCACAACACGGCCATTTTAAGATTCTTGCTTATGTTCGACTTAGTGGACGCAAAGTCGATGGTCTTGCGAAAGGGTTAGCCTCACCACTACCACTTGATTAATTTGTTTGAACTTACCTTGAAAACGAGAGTATGTGGTATTGAACCTCCTGGTTGTGGATGGTTGCCATGCTCAGATGACATGACTAATGATAATATCTATGATAACCGAATCTTTGCAGCCTTCCGGAAGCTCCTATGGCATTTCTCAAATCCTCTATCCATAGAAGCGAGCCCGAACTATCTGTGTTTTACCGATTTTTTTTAATTGTGGATTACAGTAAAATGTTCCAACACTATTGAATTCATGTTTTCGCTTCCTTTGGAAATACTTTCCTTTGTTTTATCGATTTACTATCCTCGGTAGTTTCTCACGGCAGGTGGCTTACGGTAAGGATTTGCACCATTTTTTCCAATTTCGCTTCTATTGTTTCCAACATCAAACGCATCGTTAGGGATATCTTATAGGGATGATTACTGTTACTGATCGCCTTCCCAGCGTGGCGCATCCGCCTTAAACTCGGAGCCAGTACATCGAAGCACGGATACGCATGTAGTCGGGCAGATTCTCGATCGGTCCAACGGCCGCTATCGCCGGGCAACGGTCGAAGATGTACTTCATGGCGACGTCACGGACATTCTGGGCGTTGACGTTCTGCGGATGGGAAAACCGGGTTATGAAGATTAAACAGATTTTGACCAATACAACTTCAGAAACTTACGTCAATCCTCTTCTCCAGCTCGTGCAGTGGGATACGGCGGTTGTAGCACAGCATCTGGCGACCGATGTCCTCGCAGATCGGGGTGGTTCCATCGAGCTGCAGCAGCATGTTGGTCTTCAGCAGGTTCTTGGCGCGGTCGACCTCGCTGTCGGTGACCATGGTGCACAGGCGCATCCACTCGTTCTGCAGGTTGAAGACCATGTCTTCGCACTTCAGCGGATCGCACACGAAGTAGATGCCCCACAGGCCGGTGTCCTTGTAGCAGGTGTTGAACGACTGGAAGCTGTGGCACAGGTTGTCCTCGGCGGCAGCGGCGGCCAGCTTGGAGGCGTTGTTGGTGCCACCTCCCTACGGAAGCGAAATGAAAAATAAATTGGTTTAGCAGATTATACACACTCTAAGGTTTCATGTTGATTTATAGTTCAACGTATTTTTTTCGATCCAGTTCAACACGTAAAGGGAAACACCACCCGAGCAGAGAATGAGAACAAACCTATAACAAATTGATAATTCATTTTGTTATTGATAACAAAATGAAATCAAAACAAGTTTTCGTTCCGAATTGTTTTTATTTAATATCAAATTGAGATATCATTTTGTTATCATTTCAAGAACTCAATGATAACAAGATTTGATTTCAAAAATCCAAAATAGGTTTAATATGCTTTATTAACATTAAATATATGTTTTCTCAAAATATTTGTTAAATCTACCTGAGTACAGTAGACGTTCGCTCGGTGCAAACGGTTTAACTGCAATGCTTTTTAACTGCAAGTCCGCTAAGTGCAACAATTTTGCAGTTATCGCACCGCTATCCTTCAAAACGAAATGTCAACAGCGATGCGATGTTTTTCGTATGCAGTTTTGCTGCAGTGCGATGTTTTTCTAATGCACTTTGGCTGCATTATGCAGCAATTGACAGTTCTTTGACGTCTGTCAGTTGTTGCAGTTATTGAATTTCATTCGCTAATGTTGAATTCGTTTTTGATTCATTTCCAACCTGGGTTGGAACTGGATGAGATCACAGTTTCAACCCCAACCCGACTTCGGTTTTGCTTGTACTAAAGTTTGTTTGACGTTTGTTTGTTTACACATTTTCCGCCAATCCAGTTCCAACCCAGGTTCAAAAACGAATTCGAAATAAGTGAAACGTAAACATGTTGCAGTTACCGAACGTCTACTGTATTGTACTTACATGTTGACACAAAATTTATAATTTGCTGATTCTGGGTAATGGTCATGGTATTGATTTAAATAGGCTTGAACTTTGATATAGTTACTTATGCAACAAGTTGCAAAATGATGATTTTTTCAGCACGAGTTGTACATTTATCCAACGAGGCTTGCCGAGTTGAATAAATACAACGAGTGCTGAAAAAATCATCATTTTGCAACGAGTTGCGTTTCAGTAGGCCGGTAGATCAGGACAGACCGAGATGACTGTCACAAATTTTCAAGCTCCTGCCCAGTTCGGTCTGGCACTTTTAGCCTTCAAATTCGACAAGAAATAATACTGGAAATGAGCTGCAGGACGTGCCTGAACATAAAAGAAATACACTTCCGGCAAATACACTTAGTTTGTAGTGCAAAAGAGTGTAAAAGAATAATCAAATTGGCCAAACAAATAACAGTGCCGAAAAGTACTACTTTTCGGCACAATTAAGAGTGCCGAAAAGTAGTACTTTTCGACACTGTTGTTCAAGTGTGGAAAAGTAGGCCTTTTCACGGCATTTTCTCTGATGGAAAAGTGAGACTTTTCGCAACGTAATTACAAAAAGTTCTTTTTAGTTTGACTGGTTATTATCTGTAGGGTTGTTCTCTTCGTTATGAGGGGTTTTTCATCGGCCAAATTGCCTGAAACTTGGCCGTATAGCTCCGCTTAGTTGGGAAAGATTTGAGACCAACGTTGAATTCAACAGGTTTCAAAAAGCCTTCCATGACGAAGAGAACGAAACTGCCCAGAATACAATAGTTCCCCTATAGCAGTTATTTCAATATAAACTTAATGCCAAATATTTTGAAATTTGAAATACCGGGTGATTATTTCTCCTGTTCTATATTTTAAAACTGCACCATTCGCACTTTCGTAAGGAAATAACGTTCCACAGTACTCAAAATTTTCTCACAATTTAGGCCATTTGACATAGTCATTTGGCATAATATTTGTTTGGCATAACAGTCGTTTGGCATTATTGTCGATTGGCATATATGTCGAATGATCATAATTCTAAACTAAAGCAAATGATGTTGGATATGGCCAACCGAAGTAATTCTCGGTTATTCTACTGTTGAAGGTCACATATTTTACCTTTATAAAGTTTTCTCGCGTGAAAAAGGATTCATTGTATGTAGCTCCGTACTAAAATGTTGAATTCCGTGATGTTGATACAGTTTTGAAAATAACACAGATATTTATCATACATGAAAATGATGAATGTCATTTCACTTATTGTTATGCCAAAAGGGCATTTTACCAAACGACTATTATGCCAGATTATACCATTTTGACCATTATGCCAAACCCGATAGAATTAATGTAGTAAAATATTTTTCCAATCGGATGCCTTATTTTAAATGTTTATCCCCGGTTAACGTGGGGAAGAGCTGAGTAGACGAATGCGACTCTATTCGTTGCTCGATGTTATTCAATTTGAGTCCCGATGCTCGTGGCTCTGAGATGTCGTGAACATCTCCCACATTTATTTTACTGCAGTGCATAACATCAGAAGGAAAAGCTGAAATATAATTATACAAAAATATTACGTGCAGTTGTTCTTTGACTCCAAATTCACTTTTCTTTGTCACTTCAATGAATGTCCATCATTAATCTTTTAAATGAATCGTGGTATAGTTATGCTGCATATCTATGAGGATATCATATCCGATTTCCATACAACTTTTCTTCGTGTAGGCTCCAAGTTAGAAATGACTGTTGATGAAATGTTAATGTCACAACCGATAATACTACGCCATAAATAGGGGGGCCATATTCTGATGATATCGTATCAAACAAAACATGTTTCCAATCACGAGATTCTTCTGAATTTAAAATAAAATCTCATTTAATTTTTTACTTATTGATGTAAATTAATGCCTAATAAAATATCAAAATGAATACTTAATTTGTTATTAATTTTAAGTTATTCCCCTATAGATTTGATAACTCCCTGAGAACTGCGTACGATATCAAGTCGTAAAATGTAGAAAACAAAATGTGATATCAATTTGTTATCAATGAGAACTCATTCTGTTCTCAATTAGATATTACAGTACATTATTTTGTTATCGTTTTTTGGGTTGTGCTACTTTTCCCCGAATGTCGGTTCCCCGAATGTCGTTTCCCCGAACGCCGATTCCCCGAATGCCGTTTCCCCGAATGGTACTTTTCCCCGAATGGCCCATTTCCCCGAATCACACCCTTCTTTATTTTATAGGCATAACGTCTCCACTGGGACAAAGTTTGCTTTTCAGCTTCTACGAATGTTCTATGAGCACTTCCGCAGCTGTTAGCTGAGAGCTTCATGGAGAGCTTCCTCTGCTAATGTCCATTTTGCATGTGCATATCGTGTGTTAGGTACGTAGATATTATTTGCCCATGTAAGCCAAGAAAATTTCCAAAACAAATTGTTCCTGGAGTGACCGGGAATCGAACCTGTCACCCTCATCAAGGTCATGCTGAATACCCTCGCATTTACAGCTAATACGAAAAAATTAATTATGAAAACTAAACAGGTAAAAGTTGGTTTTAAATATTAGTACAGTTCGGAAACTATCATCTGACGAAACATACTCGATTATCCGAATATATTCCAGTCTCCTCGGATAGTTCGAGACTATCCGTGTAGTCACCTCGAACTGATCAGAACGCTATCCAATCGCTCAGCGCAGCTCTGATTCCGTATTGCGATGGACAATATCGCAGATTGATAATCTGTTTTCCACATAACATTCCACTAGCTTGAACAGCTCTGATTATCCTCGAACACTGTCAGAGTCAGGGCTTTAACAATTCCGTCGAGTAATCAGTAATCTTTTGGTCCAGCACTTTATCAATGGCAAAAATCCGATTCGGTGCAACTCAGAGACACGTAAATCTTCTTTCATCATGATCCCCACGCAATGGTTCTGCAGCCAAAAGCCTGCAGTTGGCCGGAGTTCGATTGCCCATCGCAGTAGTTTATTGCTCAGTCTAGGTACTCGCTTTAATTTTGCTGATTTAAGCCCAGTTTCGTATTTAAAAGGAATCGCTCATGAAATTTATTGACCGATTCCTGGCAGAAACTTTCTACAGTGAGTGCCATTTGAATTGCCATTTCTTCTGAACTGCGTACTGCGATCGAAGAAAAATGGTTTCTTGGGCGATTCAGGCAAGGGATTTCCCATGCATCAAGATAGGCCGACAAATTCCTTCTGATCTGCAAACAGTTCTCGCGTTTAGTATCATACAGGCGTAACTGCAATGATCGATTTCTCTGCATCGATTTTCTCTTTGGTTAATAAATTAGCAGGCAAAACAGTTTCGGTTGTTTTTATTGTTCTAGATGCTAGTCCTAGTTGTCCTTCACCAAAACGTACCAAGAGATCATCCGATTTTTTTTTTTTTTTTCATAGTGAATACGGCGGTAGCACACTGTGCTTATGTTCTAACACCGCACCCTTTCCCTACGTTTGCTTCTATGAGCCTCTGTTTTTGTTTCGACACACAGAAGTACGTAGGCATATCGTGGCCCAAGTCGACACGGTTTTGGCCTGCGTTGAACAAAAATAGTTTTAATAAAAGTTTCCCCTTTTTTCTTTTTGTATATTGGTTTTTTGTAGTATGGTCCATGTAATTAGTTAGGTTCTTGTCAATTTTTAGTTATTCGAAGTAGATCTCCAAGGTAATAGTGAATTAAGTCATTCTGATCTGTTCTATCATAGCAGCTTTAGTCTTTGCTTTATTGAAGTGTAGTTTTATTGGAAATATGCTGAATGTCGTTATTGAAAAGAGACGTCTAGAACTGTATCCTGCTAGTTGTTCCGTCATGCACATACGTCATGTCTTAATAATGCCTAGGAGATTAACAAAAACACGTGTGTTCGGTCAGCTGTCCATTGCGTAGAAAGTCAAGGAAAATAGGTTTCTTTAATGTCAGTTGTTATGTAAGCCTCGCTTGAAGCACTGCCCGTGAGAACCCTATCATCTGTACACCAACTAATCCGTATCTTCGTACACAGCTAAATACTCTACTGTCAACCGGCGAAAAGCCTACGGGTAAATATTAAAAAATGAATAATAATGCTGTCTAGCGAATTGTTTCCTATCGGCCATTATTGTAGTCTAGCCCCAACTGCAAGCTTTTTTCCAATCAATTGTCAGTCAATTGTCTCCTAGATACTTCTAGATAGATTCATCGAATCAGTCGAACCCGTATGTTAAAATATAGTCGATTCTGTGTCAAATTATTTTATTGATTTCTACTTCTCTGTGTTCATTTCTTGTGTCCTTAAATTATCATCGGTCCAAAATCTACAGAAACATGTAACTGAACTTCTGATATTTTTTCTGTTGGTGTCATAACACCATCTACAAGATAAACAAAAATACGCCAAGTTGGTCAGTTAATTGTAATAAAACAAAAATTGCTTGTCAACTATTATGTATTCATCCCCCTACAAATACTATGAAAAATATTCAAATTCGTTCTGTCCTATCGGTCCTACCTCGATAAACCATGTCATTTTCTCATGCGTGGCCTAGAAATGTTAACCAAGTCATACACAAGTAACGTTGTTCAGTTAATAAAAAGCAGTCAGTTTTTTGTCCAGTCCAAACTGTCACGTCAAACGCAATGCGTTTAAGTGTTCGCACGTTAGCTTCGAATCTATCAGCACAATGAAGTGCTGCGAATCTCCTTCCCACTATTATTTTTTCGGTTGATTTTAATTGCTTTATTTAAAAAAATATAATCAAGTACCAAACATTGTAAAAATTCGAAAAAGCGACTATGACAGTAATAAATTACTAATCAAAATCAACCGAGAAACGTGGGAAATAGAGCCCAAACAACATTTTGAAGTCAGCTGGCTGTAAAAGGTTTCAAAACCAGTCACCAATCCTATAAAACTTTTATTAGGATTTGTAACGATCATCAAAACCTTCTCAAATCCAACCGACTTGGAACTATTGGTTGGGAATAGACTCTACTGAGCCCTGGCGGTTCCTCCGTGTTTATCGAGCATGTCTGATGCATATGATCAGCCATACTCCATCTGCAGCAGCCGGTTCGTGATGAACCGTTGGAGGCGCATTAAAGTGTTAAAAAGGTGATATGTTTCACTAAAGAACACTACATTTGCAATAATCAAAATGAAACTCCTTCACTTTAATACCGTCAAACCCTGCGAACTTGGCCAGGGGTATTGAGTATTCCAGGTTTATCTCTGTTAAATAAAACTCCCTAAGGATTCCCAGTTTTCCATGTAGTAGTCACCGCGTAGCCAATGCGTTATCCCTGAGGAATCCATGAGAAATGTTTGTTTGGATGTCTAAAAAAACCTGATCCCTGGGATTTCTCCAGGAGTTTTTCCTGGTAGTTTTAGAATTCTCCTTCTATATTTTTTAGAAATCTATCAACAAGTTTCCTCTGAGCCTCATCCATATGTACCTTCTGAAATTTCTGAAGGAATTCTTCAGAAGTTCTTACCTACGGGAATTCTGCAAGAATTTTCTTCTGAGATTTCTTCAAGAATTCCTTTTTGGGTTCTCTCACAAGTATTGCTGTGTGCGTTCAAGATGCAAACGGTGCCCAAATGCGCTTAAAACGCGGTTACACATGTTACCAAAGGTAACGTAGCAACCATAGCCAATATAACCAATATATGCACACAGCAATATTTATTGACAATCTCCGAAAAGTAACTCAGGAATATGGGATTCCATCAAAAGTTTTATGATTTTCCAGAGTCAGAATTCCATCTGGCATTACTTCAGAAAATCACAAACCGAAGACTGCGAGATTGAAAACCCCTAAAGTGCTTCTAAGATTCGCCAAGAAATTCTTCCAGGATACCAGCAGGAGTTCTTTTTGGTATTTTTGCAATTTTTGTTTTCCTTCTGCTATTAGGGGTAGTCGGGGTAATTTGGCCAATGGGGCACTTTGAGCATCACTGGAAAATCACCAAAAATCTAGTATTTTTTAAAAATCTACCTAGGAGCTCCAATACTGGCCTGATATTGAAGCGATTGAAACATTAGAACGAAGTAATTTAGTCTAATAGTAAATTAGAAAAACAAAATTTAAAATTGTTGGCCAAATTACCCCGACGAGGGCTGAACAAAAACATCTCATAAGACTTCTCTTGTTTAAATACCTTAAATAACTTTCACATTAGTTTGTTTTCTGTACACTTTAAGTTGATACTATATGATTCAACATCAAGCGAAGCATTTTAAGTTTGTATTGCATTAGGCGTTATAAATTCTTTATTGAAAATAGGGTGCTCATATTACCCCGACGGTTAAAAATCGACCCAAAAATAACACTTTTTTCAAAAATCATGTTTTGGCATTTAAACACGATTAGACCATGATATTTTTATGCAACTAGTATAGTATTATTAGAAACATTCTGACCATACGATGTACGAGAAATTAAACGTTGTTTTCTGCATCTTCAATCGACTTTTGCTTAAGGTGGCCAAATTACCCCGATTTACCCTAAATATGTTCAAGAGCTTCTCTGCTGAATTCCCTCCAGAATCGATATCAGAAATTCTCCAGGATTTGCTACTGGGTATTTGGGGCAGGGCTTCCTTCAGGAAATCGTCCAGGAATTTATTCTGGGATTCCTCCAAAAGTTGCTTCTGGGAATTTTACAGAAGGTGCTTCTTAAAATCTTTAAGGAGTCCTTCTGAAAATCCCCCTTCCTTGTGTGAATCCGTCAGAAGTTCCTTTTTGGAAATCTGCCAGGACTTCTTTGTGGAAATCCTTTAGTAGCCATTTTTGGGATTTATGATTTCTTATGTAATCTTTCAGAAGTAAAAAAAAAGAATTTACCCCGCCTTCAGCCATGGGCTGCACAGACTGAACATTGCTAATAACAACAGACAGAACGCATCACACCTAGTGGAAATCTTTCCGTTAACGTAAAGTTTTCCCCGATTAGAGCGAGAATCGAACCCACATTCCCACTAGTTTCCACATTGCCGAGATTTACAAAACGTCAACACGACTGACACCACTAATCGCACGACCACGAAGAATCCTCTAGGATTTTTTGGAGAAATTACTAGTTCAAATTCCTGCAAATTCTTGTAGAAATCCCTAATAAAGAATTCCTGAATAAACCCCATGAAGGATATACGGTAACTTTTATGCATGTTAATGTTATTAAAGTTTATACGTATTTTGTTGAAACTGTTTTACGAAAAATGGAAAAATAATGCAGAAAAATGAAAGTCTCTTAAATAAAGACAAATCAATCAATCAATGGGCAAAAGACTCACCTGCGAGCGATCCCAAGCACCGATCAGCGTGTTGGCGACCATCAGTGGAACGTTGTCCTGATCGGTCCATCCGCAGCCCTCCACGGCAATGGCAACATGGGCCAACGGGAGCGAATCGTCACGAACGCGCACTTCCGATCCGGTGAAACGGCACGCCGACAGTTGCGGCGCCTTACCGTCGAAGGTGCTTCCGACCTTGCCCAGGCTGGACTGCGCCAGCTTGACCAGGTCGTTGTGCTTGACGCCACCGGCCGCGGCCAGCACGATCCTCGGGGCCTTGTAGTGCGAATCGATGTAAGCCTGCAGATCCGATTTGCCGATCGACTGGATGTTCTTGGTCGGGCCCAGGATGGTGTTGCCCAGGGGAGTTCCCTGGTAGGCGGTGGCATGCAGATGGTCAAAGACCACCTCCTGCAGGTTGCTCTCCACTTCCTGCATCTCACGCAGAATCACGCCACGCTCGCGTTCGATTTCAGCCTCTCCCAGCTTGGAGTTCTGAATGATGTCGGAGAGGATTTCGACGGCCTTCGGCACATCCCGGGACAGACACTTGGCGTAGAACACGGTCTGTTCGCGAGAAGTGTAAGCGTTCAGGTGGGCACCCATGTTCTCGACCTCCAGTTCCAGATCGGTTTGGGAACGCTTGGCCGTACCCTTGAAGGCCATATGTTCCAGGAAGTGGGCCACTCCGTTGTTGCGGGCATCCTCGTACCGCGATCCGGCATCGATCCACAGACCAACGGTGGCCGTCTGGGATCCGGAATCCTCACTGGCCACTCGCAGACCACTGTCCAGCTGGGTCACCTCCGTCGGGGGAACGTTGACCAAGGCGGCACGGAAGTCAGCGGCATTCGAAGACTTCAGACGCTGCAAAAGAAAATAAAAAGTCCAATCTCAGTACACATAACCTCACTCTTGTGCAAAACAAAATAATCCGTCGAATCCCGTCAAAAACTTCACCTCTGGTCCAAATTACATCACTAACACATGAAATTCAAATCCCTCCGGCAGAAATCAATCACAACCTCACGGAAATCCCATCCGTAGCTCCATAAATCCGCCCCACAAAATTACGTAATGGAACTGAAATTTTTCTCCATCTTCCCCATTGCACAAAACCCAGCAGCACCCGTACCTGGATCAGTTTGGTTCCGTTGCCACACACCCGCAGGGTGCTGGACAGCTTCAGGAGCGATGCCATGGCTGGTTGTCGTTGGTATAAAGCCTAGCTGAACCGGATCTGCAATTCACACGGGGAAAAATTAGCCAAGAAAAAAAACGGTTCTCGGACAAACACCGAAGAAACGAATCAGACACTCGCAGCTCACTCACTTTTTTCGATTCGATCCTGTCTCGTCGTCGTTTTCTCGCTTTGCGAACGAGCGACAGTCCGCAGAGTTTTGACAGAACGAAAAAGGGAAAATCGATTATTTTGAGGGAAACGAGCCGTCAGTGATGACAGTTTATTCGATCATGGGAGGTGATGATCAAGTAGCACGGAAAAAAAGCGAAAACGAAAAATATAAAAAATAGAGGTTTTCTGATTAAATGAAATAACAGAGTGTAGGGAATGAGAGTGGGTGTATATTGAAATTAAAATAGAATTGATGCATATCAATTTAGAGTGTGTTGGAGAAGCCCTGTGAGTGAAACGAAAGACTAATTTAAAGAAAGGGGCTAACATGGATCTTTGAATTGGGAGAAAAATGTGGCAAGAGAAGGAGAGGAATAAAATAGAAAAACAAGTCAGTCTTATAACGAACTTTGTGGAAAGATGTATGGTGGTATGAACGCTCTGAGTTTGTGGAAGAAAAGTAGCACCTAGCCGTATGAAACGATCAGCCAAGCGAAAGTGGGAGTGCGGCTTCCGCGAAACACGACAATGGCGCAGTTGGGTAAGCAAGAACCTCACATTCTGAAGGATTAAAGGATTGTGGTTGCCTTTTTTATGAGTTTTGGTTTGACACTGTTTTGAACACGGTTTAAAAACAATCGAATGCAGTTCATCCCAAGTTTTGATACTGAGAGTGATTATTAGGGTTGCTGACGTATGTGTGCCACCAATTATTTGAACAGCTCGTGAAAAAAAAAATAATAATTGACATGCTTGAATTTTACTTGAATCGTTTTCTGATTACCAATTGAATAACACTTAAGCAACCTATATAATGATAGTTCTGTAATAACTAAAAAAAAAAAAAAACATTAATATGAACGAAACTGTGTAAACCAATGGTGTTCATTTCATTTTGATTTTACGTAACATTCTTAGAGTTAAAAAGAATTCGTGAGACGATAATGCACAATAGTCTATTTTACGAAACGACAACAGTGTTGATATTGATATTAACACTCACGGGCTTGGGCGCAACCTCCTGTCAAATTTTCATTCATGAAATGAGCGATCAGCTGATCCGAAACGTCTCATAAAATGGCTGATTCCCCAGAGAGGGTAGCGAGCAATTCCCCCGAGAGGGTACGTACAATTCCCCCGAGAGGGTAACGCACAATTCCCCCGAGAGGGTAGCGATCAATTCCCCCGAGAGGGTAACGCACAATTCCCCCGAGAGGGTAGCGATCAATTCCCCCGAGAGGGTAACGCACAATTCCCCCGAGAGGGTAGCGATCAATTCCCCCGAGAGGGTAACGCACAATTCCCCCGAGAGGGTAGCGATCAATTCCCCCGAGAGGGTAACGCACAATTCCCCCGAGAGGGTAACGCACAATTCCCCCGAGAGGGTAGCGATCAATTCCCCCGAGAGGGTAACGCACAATTCCCCCGAGAGGGTAGCGATTAATTCCCCCGAGAGGGTAACGCACAATTCCCCCGAGAGGGTAGCGATCAATTCCCCCGAGAGGGTAACGCACAATTCCCCCGAGAGGGTAGCGATCAATTCCCTCGAGAGGGTAACGCACAATTTCGAAACACGACACAGAGAACAGACATCCAAGTCCACACACTAACCCTACGTCTCCACTAGACAGAAATGTCTTGCCATTTTGCTGCCAGAAAGAGAAAACGTAACAGAAATGATCAACACCGCTGCTTTCCATGCAAACAGCGAGAGAACATTTCTGTCATGACACATCTGTCCAGCAAAATGGCAAGACATTTCTGTCTAGTGGAGACGTCGGGTAAGATCAGCTCGGTATTTTTCCCATCTTTTTACTGAGTTCTCAACAGCAGATTTAACTCGGTACGCTCGGTTATTTCTTTTGCGGATATTTTGTAAATGACTTACCGAGCTCAGATAATAAACTGTCAAAAATTACTGATGCGCGGTAAATATCGTTACTGGTGAACGGTAAATACGATAACCGAGTGTACCGAGATAAATCTGCTGTTGAAAACTCAGTAAAAAGATGGAAAAAATACTGAACTCAGCGAAAAAATTACTGAGCTGGAACATCTGAATCTTAGTGTGCAGTAACTGGAACTGTTCCAAAGCTGTGTAAGGAATTTAACGGTCATTTGAAATGGCAACACAAGTGACAACTTCGTAGTGGCGCTGCTGTCGCAAAGTTCTCACGCTGTTGTCGGTGGCGAGGTCGGTGGTGAATATAAAACTTATAAAGATATGCGTGCTCACAACTGACTGTGGCAATTTGCCGCATAGGTGACGCTAGTGTTGTCAACGCTAAAAAAATTTAATCCCTACACAGCATTCGAGAAAAATTTCTATAGGCTTGGATGTCTGTTCTCTGTGATGAAATCTATCAACATTTTTTATTTATGTTTTGCTCAGGCTTGACAGAAACTCCCTCGCGAGAAAATGGGGAAGCTAGAGTGACTGGAAGGAAGAGTGGCGTCAATGTCAAAATTGGAACAGCGATCATCTGTCAACTCCATACAAAGATACAAATTCCCGTTCCAAACGAACAGGAGACCTGTCAAAATTGGAACATGATGCCACTCTTCCTTCCAGTCACTCTAGGGGAAGGGATTTCGGCGATTTTCTGAGGAGAAAAAATAAAACTCAGAAATCACAACGCAAATCCTCAACAGCACCGAGCGTGAGCTTGTCGCGCAGCGAGGAGTTCGTCCAACACTCATAAGGGTTCGTTCAAATATTACGTAACGCTAAGGGGGAGGGAGGGGGTCCAGCGCTGCGTTACGCTTCATACAAAATTTCAAAATTTTCCATACAAAAGCTGTTACATGGTGGAGGGAGGGGGTCTAAAATTGCCAAATTTTGCGTTACGTAATATTTGAATGAACCCTTAATTGCTTGTTGTGTTTCTCACCAGAGAAAAAAAGGAACACGCTCGTTGAAAACTACTCTAAAGTGAGTCGTTTTCGACTCACTTTGGCAAAAAGTGGAACAGCTCAAAAGAGAGTATTCGATAGTTCTAGATTGAGTTTAAATAAGGGCGAAAGTAACATGAGAGAGTTCTCTTCATCGACTCTCTCTTCTTCAAATTAAAGTGACAAGATGCAAGTATTGTTGAACTTTTTGGTCATAAATCGCTAGGTTGCGATGCAATCTAGCGTCTAAGTGTAAACAAGTTCGATTTAATTTGCATCTTGTCACTTTAATTTGCAGAAGAGAGAGTCGATGAAGAGAACTCTCTCATGTTACTTTCGCCCTTATTTAAACTCAATCTAGAGTTACTCACTTTAGAGTAAAGCTGATTTTTTACAAAATTAGAGTAAATCTAACTCCCTTTTATTTTATTCGAAATTAACAAAATGAGTAGATTTCTACTCAGTTTTACAGATTTGTTTTGTTTTTTTTTTCTTTTTGATTTGGATTGAAAAAAATTGCAAAAAAAATGTAACATATCACACACATTTTATTGCTGATTAAAAAGTCTAACAAAATAACAATGTTACAAATACAGTAGACGTTCGATAAGTGCAACATGTTTACGTTTCAGTTACCGAATGAAATTCGCTAACTGCAACGACTGACAGCCGTCAAACAGTTGTCAATTGCTTTTGGACGCAGCCAGAATGCATTCAAAAACATCGCAATGCAGCTGTAGTGCATCTGAAAAACATCGCAACTCTGTTGACGTTTAGTTTTTGACAGATAGCGGTGCGATAACTGCAAAATTGTTGCACTTAGCGGACTTGCAGTTAAAAAGCTTTGCAGTTAAACCGTTTGCACTGAGCGAACGTCTACTGTAATCTTAAACAATATTTTTGATCTTAAATTAAAGGTACAGATCAGCATACAGTTGGGATCAAGGTTGGATTCATTCGAAGGTTCCTGCGGTGCTTCGAGGTGATGCTGCATCTCTTTGGGGGTCTTGCAGAATAATGTTAATTTGATGTTAATCGTGTTTGGTAATCCTTTTGAAACATTATTTTAAGTTGAATATCTTGCAAATAGTATAATATCGTCATAATTCGCGTAGCACCGCGGGGCTCTGGGCAAGTTCCTGGCTCGGTTCCTGGAAAACAATAATCATGAATTAGGAATTATTGAACAATAACTGCATTATTCCGTATGTAGCTAATATAAATAAACTTACCATGCCTTATTAAAACAAACTTCGCAGGAAACAAGTGTTCAAATCATCTATATACTTCAATCACAGAGAACAGACATCCAGGCTAGAATAAATTTCTTTCGGAAGGTTGTGTAAGGAGTGGTAAGGATTTGAATCTTTACTTGAGTATTACCCGTTGCAAGAAAATAGAGAGCGAAAAAGGTGCAAAATCGCTAATAGACCTCCGCTGGTATGTTTAATCGTTATGGTATCTTCTACAATAAGTGCGCGAATTGGCCAAGGAATACTGCGCCGAAAACACCGAAATGATTTTTCTTACAGGCGGAGATGTATGGGCGCTTGCGCGTACAAATTTTCGCGCAACGCATAATAAGGTTGCAAACCAATACACGATGACAACACTAACGCCACCAAACACCATATTGCCACAGTCAGTGGTGAATTGAAACATTTCAAGTGGAGAACTAAATTAGTATGGGAAATTAAGCGATTGCAGCGCCACGCTATTGCCACTTGTGTTGCCGATTTCAAATGGCCGTTAAATTCCTTACACAGTTTCGGAACTGGACTTGGATGTCTGTTCTCTGTGCTTCAATATTCAACGATGAATGAATATTCGGTGAATACTTTCACAGCAGCAACTTAGGATTATTTTCACAAGATTTGACCGTTACATCCCTAATAGAAAAATATGATACAACGTGCTTAACAACCCTTTCGGGCTATCATCTTGATCATACACGGAATTATACAATCATTCACCCAATCGCCAGTGTATAATACATTTTTATTAGGGATGTGAGTAAATTTAAACAGCTAATACTCAAAAGAGAGTAAAGCGCAGTTTTTTGATAACTGAGTAGAAAGCTACTCAGTTCGTCAAAATAATGTTACTCACTTTTGACAGTTATTGCCAAAGTATGGAAGTGAGTCAAAAACTACTCACTTTAGAGTAGTTTTCAACGAGCGTGTAATGAACAAAATCAACAAACCTTGACGATTGCCGCAAAAGTGAAGATAAGTATTGCACTCATTTCAAACAAATTTTCACCAAAGTTTCCAAATATTATAAAAAACAGTGCAAACAACATTGATTTTTTGAATTAATGAAAATTGTTCCATTTTGGAATATCAGTTTGATAATTCCTAGTTAATACAACAGTATAAAAAGTTTTCAAATGCGGTGTGCGAGATAGGCACTACCTTCAATGGGTGGATTAATCTGCTTTGCGACAGTTGCCAGCATCCGAGCAATGAAATCAAAACAGAAAAAGTGTTGCCGTTCAGGTGGCTGTTCACTCTTCGCTTCTCTACCTATTATGTTTCCAGTTCAAAACCGAATTAGCGACATTTTTTCTTTGACTTCCGCTGCTTTTGCCTTGCGTTAAACACAATGTCGGAAGTGGGGCGCTGTATTGTACACCTGGTGCTCTATACAGCGCCCCACTTCCGACATTGTGCTTAACGCAAGGCAAAAGCAGCGGAAGTCAAAGAAAAAATGTCGCTAATTTGGTTTTGAACTGGAATCATAATATTTTCTCTGTTTCTCACGTCCACTCACACTCAAAAAGCTCTCGCGAGTTCCACTCCCATACACTCAAATTAATTGACTGATAGATTGTGCGTTCATTCCTGGTGATCGCCAACGCTAGTTCCGTCATGCCAACACAACCATCCGGCCACCGAGACGGCCCCATAGTGGATCACGAGGCGATTATCCCAACCGCTGAAGGAACTGGCGGAGCGCACGACGAGGCACTTTATGCTCTTCCCCAATAATAGCTTTAGCATTGATTGGTTTAACAAATAAAACCAGCGCGATCACTGATTATTCAAATTTGGCATTTATTTCTATTTTAAAATCAATCCCACGTGTAAATAGCTGTATTATTCTTTCCAATGGAAACTAAGCGCTGAACGATTAAAAACCAAAAGTGACGCACTTAAATTCTATCATGATTGAATCGACAAAAATTTGATAGCGCTGCACACATTTTTCAAGTGCAAAAGCAATTGGTCACAATCTAAGTGCAGAACTTTTAAATTTAATGTGTTATTTATTCTGAGTGTACCTACAAAGAAAGACTCTCGAGGCAAAAATCGCACTCTTTTATCCAAAATCATCATCGGCTCTTTTTTCGTTCCCCTCTTTCTCGCTCATTTTTTTTGTCTCTGTTTTGGGGTTCGTTCGCTCCCTCGCGACGAGGTAGAATCAAAACACCGCTCTACAGCATGTTGCAAAACTCTTTTGATTTTGAAAAGAATTTTTTGCAATTACGTGCCATAAGATTGCACTTTTCAGTCGCCGTAACTGTGCAGAAATGGCCTACTTTTCTTGACTAGCTCAAGAGTGCCGAAAAGTAGTACTTTTCAGCACTTTTAAGAGTGCCGAAAAGTACTACTTTTCGGCACCTTTGCAATGGTACACTTTTCACAAGTTTCCTGAAGCACTAATGTTCTTCCGTATACATTTGTCTATTCGATGGCTTCTCCTATGTCTATTTGGCAGATCGAACCTGAATAGAAGCAATTTTACTTCTGGTTTGATCAACCAAACAGACGTAGAGTCAGCAGCACAAAAAACGCTCTTTGACGACGCGACTCCGAGTAGTTGTGACACTTATTGACATAGCCTACCTGATTGAAAAAAAATGGCCTTGTGCGCATGCATGCTCGCACGTGGTTTTAGCTGAGACCTGTCTGAGCAGTCAGAAATGATCGTACTTAAGGGTATTTTTCATAATTGCAAAAAATGTTGTATGCAACGCGTTGCAAAACTCGATTTTTTCAGCACTTGTCGTATTTATCCAACTCGGCAAGCCTCGTTGGATAAATGTACGACTCGTGCTGAAAAAATCATCATTTTGCAACTTGTTGCATAAATAACTAATTAAGCCTGCACTGAAATAAATTTTGTTGTGGAAACTACACTGAACCAAAACATCATCCTTCAATCGACTGCAAAGTAATTCGCACCCGCCCTTTAACGAACGTCATTCGTTTGCCGAATGGTGTACAACCGACTGCTACAAATTCGGATGACAAAAGCCCGAATGATGATCATCGCAAAATCGAATGATTGCTCAGGTGGAAACCGAATGATGTGTCTTACGTTATGCAGAGGAGATTGATATGATAATTAGATGAAGAACGTTTGGATATAGTATGAAAACCGAATGATATATTTTAATAACTTCTCCACTTTTTAGGGAATGCAATAAATAACGCCAAGATTAATCTTTTCATATTTATTAATCAAACTATCGAAACGATGCCAAAATAATTGACATCAAACACAAACATTTTCTTCGAAAAAATAGAGGGAAACCCGTTTACTATCCAACGGCATGCAGCATAACGGATGATCACTGGTGGGCTGGGAAAAGGGAATCGGGAATGGAAGCCTCACGATCCAAGACACTTCACTCCGAAATCGGATGACGGCCACGGAATGAAGTTAGCACATGCAACAACTCGTCATCTCCGCTTTCGCTGCGGCTCCTCTGTCTGCCACAAGTTCAAGTTAATTTTCCTGGAAAGATAAAATACAAGTACATATTTTCTGAAATTCTGTGTTTTAATAAGAAAAATGCGTGTCTTACCTAAAAATTCTAAATTTCTGCCTCAGTGTTCCGTGTTTCATCTTCTATGTGAAAATACAAATGGCGGAAGAAAGATTGCGGGCTCAGCATCGACCTCAACCGCTGCCGAGAACTCGACCGTCAATCACTTCACACGCGGATGACGAATCATCCTGAAAGTGGATGACAGTCGTAATGGGGCGCAACCAAAACACTGTTCATGCTGTTCATCCACTTATGGTAGGGTAGTCAGTTGCACTTTTTCAGGTCACAAATCGAATGAAGGAGCATTCGAAAATTGAAGTAAACATCATCGGCATGAGGAATGATGTTGTGTTGATATTGCTGTGATAAAGCATACGCTCGGTTCTGTCATACGGAAATGAAATTATCAATTTTAAACAGACGGGGAATGATAAAAAATACGAAACAAGGATGATGTTTGGG
This sequence comes from Aedes albopictus, assembly GCF_035046485.1. Classification (NCBI taxonomy): domain Eukaryota; kingdom Metazoa; phylum Arthropoda; class Insecta; order Diptera; family Culicidae; genus Aedes; species Aedes albopictus. The sequence continues at coordinate 85,420,223 of NC_085136.1, forward strand.
TTCAGTGTACCGATTCCATAGTAAAATTACTAACCGTACCTATGATTCTCAAACGACTCATGACTTCAAAGATGACTGTGGAGTTTGGTATTTCACTGGGAAGGAATCACCCCTCACGTGCAGCACACACAACTTACCCAGGCTGACGTCGGTTCGCAAGTGGCAAGAGTGAACGCGGTTGGGTGACGCATGGAGTTGTTGCTACGCAAGCAGGGATGCTGACATTGTCTGCTTGACAGTTCGCATCCCATTCAGATGCGCTATATCGCCTGCTGTGATCATTCTCTTTATCACAGCTTTATTCAGTACATCTTATATCTCACATCCTTCTTCTACTCTAAAGAAATTTTACACATTTTTAACATAAAATTGAATTTTCGTATCTCAATTTGGAGTATTTACTTACAAATATTCACCATAATTAACTGTTATATTACATCGTCACATACGTTGCAATTGGTGCCATGAAGCTCAATGAGGTACAGATACAGGTGGCGCAGATAAACATTGCAAACCACTAGTTGTCTCTTTCGTTCTACCGCTGATCAAATGCAACTCAATTAGTGACGTCACTAATTGAGTTGTATTTGATCAGCGGTAGAACAAAAGAGACAACTAGTGGTTTGCAATGTTTATCTGCGCCACCTGTATCTGTACCTCATTGCATGAAGCTGCCGAATATAGTTTTCATTGAGATACCATTCTGCTGCCGCTACTTTGTTTTCACAGACTTGTTAAAATCCCAAAATGGCCACCACAGTGGCCGACTTTGGCACCTACTCACGATTTTGAACGCACAAATCTCTTCGTAAACAAAACCAGCGCACTTGTTCTTCTTATTTTCAGCTTATTACAAGTGAACAAGAACAGAATAATAAAATGCACTGTTGTTCGAAGCTTGCTTCTTGAGATTTGTGCGTTTGAAATTATGATGCACTGTTGAAGCGGGATTTTAAGACGTTTGTCCTTAAATGCAGGAATGACATTTTCCGACGAGAAATGGTAGCTTGCACAGTGACGTCATCATTATCTCTCTCTTTTCCTCTCGTTCGGGGTAGCTCGATACAGCCGTCCTTGCTCTCCAAATAATTTTGAGGATAATGCTTAAAAATCATGTGATTTCGTTGAAGTTTAGTTTGTAATGCAAGCCTCTATACTTGTAATATTTAAGAAAATTCCCGCTTTGGTACTGGGTGGTTCTGAAAAAAAAATCTTGCTCTTTCAGTCTTTATTCAATCTTATACTTGAATTTATCCCATTGCTCCGTCGTTTAAATTCGAGATATCTGATAAAATACATTATATAGATAAAGAGAATAAAGCATTGTCATTCATTGGAACACTAGCCACAGAAAGCAAACTGCATCATCATATGTTATCCTTCTTTTGGCCAGCCAACATTGACGACACCCTTTGATAAACGATTTATTGTAACCATTCGATTCCACATTTGCACGAATCAAAACTACTGGATTTTTCTAATAGTTTTATTTTTGCGTACATTACTAAGATCTATCGGCCACGACAAACAACACGATGCAAACTTCCGGTCCAATATTTGCACGAAGCAAAACGGGATCTTTCCCCTAGCTTTTCGTCAGCGAACATTGTCGGAATTCTTCCTCCATGGCAAACAACACGCTGTAAGCTTCGGATCCGACATTTGTGCGAAGCAAAACAACAGGATCTTTCTAACCTAGCTTTTCGTCAGCGGACATTGCCGGGATTCTCCCTCCACGGCAAACAACATGCTGTAAGCATTCGATCCGACATTTGTACGAAGCAAAACAACAGGATCTTTCTAACCTTGCTTTTCGGCAGCAGACATTGCCGGAGGTTTTCCCCCACGGCAAACAACACGCTGTAAGCATTCGATCCGACATTTGCACGATGCAAAACAACAGGATCTTTCTAACCTTGCTTTTCGGCAGCGGACATTGCCGGAGGTTTTTCCCCACGGCAAACAACACGCTGTAAGCATTCGATCCGACATTTGCACGATGCAAAACAACAGGATCTTTCTAACCTTGCTTTTCGGCAGCGGACATTGCCGGAGGTTTTCCCTCACGGCAAACAACACGCTGTAAGCATTCGATCCGACATTTGCACGATGCAAAACAACAGGATCTTTCTAACCTTGCTTTTCGGCAGCGGACATTGCCGGAGGTTTTCCCCCACGGCAAACAACACGCTGTAAGCATTCGATCCGACATTTGCACGATGCAAAACAACAGGATCTTTCTAACCTTGCTTTTCGGCAGCGGACATTGCCGGAGGTTTTCCCCCACGGCAAACAACACGCTGTAAGCATTCGATCCGACATTTGCACGATGCAAAACAACAGGATCTTTCTAACCTTGCTTTTCGGCAGCGGACATTGCCGGAGGTTTTTCCCCACGGCAAACAACACGCTGTAAGCATTCGATCCGACATTTGCACGATGCAAAACAACAGGATCTTTCTAACCTTGCTTTTCGGCAGCGGACATTGCCGGAGGTTTTCCCCCACGGCAAACAACACGCTGTAAGCATTCGATCCGACATTTGCACGATGCAAAACAACAGGATCTTTCTAACCTTGCTTTTCGGCAGCGGACATTGCCGGAGGTTTTTCCCCACGGCAAACAACACGCTGTAAGCATTCGATCCGACATTTGCACGATGCAAAACAACAGGATCTTTCTAACCTTGCTTTTCGGCAGCGGACATTGCCGGAGGTTTTCCCCCACGGCAAACAACACGCTGTAAGCACAAAACAAAACAATTCGATCACTCTAGCGCTGCTGGATTTTTTTTCTTGTCGCACTTTCACACTCTTTCCCGTCAATAATTTCTCATACACAGTTTTTCGCAGGCATGCTCCAGCGGGAGCTACGTCCTCGTAAAATATTTATCACACCGAACTTCCACTTTTCACATATGGGTTTTGTGTTTCCGTCACTTGTTCACTATTGCATGCACATTGAAGGGTGATTCCTCCCAGCGAAAATGTAGGTTCCTTTTCTTAAATTAAACGAAAAACTGGCAGGAATTCGCCAATGTGGAGTTTGGTATTTCACTGGGAAGGAATCACCCCTCACGTGCAGCACACACAACTTACCCAGGCTGACGTCGGTTCGCAAGTGGCAAGAGTGAACGCGGTTGGGTGACGCATGGAGTTGTTGCTACGCAAGCAGGGATGCTGACATTGTCTGCTTGACAGTTCGCATCCCATTCAGATGCGCTATATCGCCTGCTGTGATCATTCTCTTTATCACAGCTTTATTCAGTACATCTTATATCTCACAATGACCTTCTCTTATCTGCTTTCATTCATCCAGTCGTCCAGATGCAGGTCCATATCTTATGAATCATGAATCGTGGACGTTAAGAGAAGTTGATCGAAGAGCCTTTGGAGTCTTCGAACTTGTGCTGACGAACAATATAGGGTATGTGTGCCATCAGTAATCTCATGCTCCCATATTCATCCTATTCGAAAACAAGCGATTGCGGCACCGATTGATTCCGTTCTTTTTGTTTTCATGGGTGCTCACTTCTAACAAAAAATACAAAAATAAGAAACAAAACAAACAGCGCTTCAATCCTTTGTTTTTCGTAGGATGAAAATGGGAGCCACATGCTTAATAAGGGAACCAATACCCTATGTTTCCTCCAGTTCCAAACTTGTTAATGTGCGAATTAGCGACATTTTTTTTCTTTTACTTCCACTGCTTTTGCCTTGCGTTTAACCAAGAAACCGAGGTCACGTCATTAGGATGTCGGATAGCAACCCGACTAAAATGATTCTCCAGAGTCATCTGACCGGTACAAGAAGACGTGCACACTAAGATTCAGATGTTCCAGCTCAGTAATTTTTTCGCTGAGTTCAGTATTTTTTCCATCTTTTTACTGAGTTTTCAACAGCAGATTTATCTCGGTACACTCGGTTATCGTATTTACCGTTCACCAGTAACGATATTTACCGCGCATCAGTAATTTTTGACAGTTTATTATCTGAGCTCGGTAAGTCATTTACAAAATATCCGCAAAAGAAATAACCGAGCGTACCGAGTTAAATCTGCTGTTGAGAACTCAGTAAAAAGATGGGAAAAATACCGAGCTGATCTTAGTGTGTGTTGCGCAACGAGCTAGTTGGGTCGATCAAGTGGAGGACGATTTGCGGACCCTTCGCAGAGTGCGGAACTGGAGACACACATCCATGGATCGAGCAGACTGGAGACGACTGTACGTAGGAGAGGACCAAGAGAGAACACTCAGGACTTAGTCTGACAGGTAAGGTAAGTACGAGTAACCGAAAAACGAATCCATCGCAAAAATAAAAGAGATCATGAGGAAAATGTGATTCGTCAGGCGCAAGAGATGAGATGCAAGACAGAATGATATGCGGAGGGTGTACCAAATTGTCACATGGCGTGCGGAGAAAATCCGTGATAGAAACTTGCTGACAGATAAAATAATGGTATGGTGGCTACCAGGAGGATAGAGCATCGACAGGAGTGCGCGTAAACTTGTAGACCCATCATCTGTTTATTGATCTCAAGGCGGCGTACGATTCGGTGAAGCGAAACGTGTTATTGAAGATTATGATCGAACATGGTTTTCCAGCGAAGCAGGTTAGACTGATTCGTGTGACGCTTGATGGATCGAAATCAATTGTACGGGTTGTACATGAAATTTCGTCATCGTTCGCAGCCTTAGACGGACTGAAGCAGAGCGATGCTCTTTTAGAACTTACTGTTCAACACATATAGCACTGGAAGGAGCTATAATTAAGGAGAATTGGTGTGCAAACGAGCAGAACCATTATCACACGGTTGCATATGATTCCAGGCTCATTATCGGGAACAACCGCAAGACCGTGGAAGAGGCGTTCATACCTTTTAATAGGGAGCCTACGAGTAGAATTGGGCTTACGATTAACACCACTAATACCAAGTACCGTAAACCGGGGTCAAATTGATCTCCGGGTCGAAATTGATCAGACGTTTTTCCGTTAGATAAAGCATGCTTTAAACAGTATTCTTGCATGTATCGTTTAGTATGTGCTTCCTACATTACGATACTTGGAAGGGAACTATGTTAAGTTTGTTTGATCTAACTGAAAAATGTCTGATCAATTTCGACCCGGAGATCAATTTGACCCCGGTTTACGGTACCAGTGGCCCACTACGAGTTGTAGGCCATTAAGTAAATAAGGTAGATATATTCAAACTGCTTGTTGGTGCTTTGTGCGATTCTGATTTTCGATTAATTACAGCTTATGTTCATGCTCTTACCCAGCCTAAAAGTCCCTATATCCAGCAAACAATCCTAGGATTTCTTTCGAAACTTTAAAATCATGTACTTGTTATATCCAAAACCTATATTTTACCTTCATCTTTACCGTTCACTGGGATCATTCTCATACTTAATGGGGATCCCACTCCTTCCTTCTTCAACAACTGCCGGCGCATCCCGTCCCAAGTTCTGCTCCAAACCTTGCCACGATCGACCCTGCAGAGCATCTCCTGAACTAACCTGAGCAACCTCATTCTTACCTCGCAGCTGAATCTCCCGGCAATCTTGACTTCCATTCGTAGCCGCGTCCATTTCAACCCGATTCACATTCCGAACCTTACCGGTTACCAAACTGACATCCGCCGGAGCATCATCCACCAGCCCGGCATCGAACTCCTTGTACAGCCGTCCATTGGGAAGAACATCGCAAAAGTCGGAACTGTAGCTGTCCGGAAATTGACCGGTCCAGGCCGGATTGAACGCAAGTTCACACTCGTACACCGATACCAGCGGTTTGAAGAAGTCTCTCGAGGTGAACAGGTCGTTCTCCGGGCAACCAATCAGCACGAAGCAATCGATCTCCAAAAAGTTGGCCAACTTGGCAGGGTTGATCTTGCCCACGGAAATAATATACGACCGGATGCCGCGAGCCTTTGCCATCTTCTGAATCCGGTTGACCACGTCCAGATACCCGCTAGCGGTCAAGGTCGCCACCACAATGCCCAGCGAACTGGCATCCTTACATTTCTCGATGTAGTAGAACCGCCGTCGCAGCCATTTCGAATCCAGTGGGTTCGCTCGGGTCAGTTGTTCCGCTTCCGGATCGAAACGGAACCATTGCGACGCCTTGATGCCATTGGTTGTGTTAAAGAAACTCTGATTGTCCCGACCAATGTAGATGCAGGTTGAACCTTCATAAGTGCGACCATGCAGTTTCCAGCACAGCAGATCCGGCTGCTCGCCGGATAGGGCCAACTGACCGACGGTGGCGTTTGGGAAGGAACCTTGTACGAAAGGAAGAAAATTGTTATCAAGATTCTAACAGGAATTCCATTAATAATTGAACCGGGAATTTCTCTCGGATTCATCCCGAATCCAACACCCACCTTTAATTTTCTCTTCCACATCCCGAGCAACGTGAGCAAAACTCACATCGTAGAAGATGCCCAGCTCAATCCCACGATCGGCAAACTCCTGCTCCACGGCTTCCACGAACCGTTCCACAACCAGTCGACCTTTGACGAAAACGTACTTGATGGGCAACCGGGCCGCTCGGCTGAGACAGGCATGCCCGAAGTGTATCATCGCATCGGCCCCAATATGTGAAGCGGCTATCTCATCCACACAGCAGCTCCCGTAGGATGTGTCTCCCAAAATGTGAATACCGGACTGCGAGGACTGCTGCAGCAGCTCGGCAATGGCTGTGCTGAACGGCAGCATCGCATCCGGAAATTGAAGGCACACCTGGAGGCAAAACAAATTTCACGAATTCGTAGATAACCACCATTTAGTCTACTACAAACCTTCTGGAAACCGTGTTCCCGTATCCAGCCGACACATTCCGCCAGTTGAGCGTCGTTCCAGAAGTCGTCCAGCTGAATGTCAACACACTCCGGCTGACTGGAGTCGGTGAGGTCTACCTGCCGCTCGATTGCAGCCGCTTCACTGGAACTGAAGGCCGAGGTCATAACGCGTGCGTTTCGATCGCAGAAAAAGCACTAAACTTCTATGGACTTTTTGAAGATTAGTAATTATTTATTACTAGGTTTTTCCAAAAAAAATGCATGTGCTGTGCAAATGGTTGCTTGTGTTTACTTTCACCAGTGTTGCCACATTTAAATCTGTATATTGCCTTCCAAAAATCTTTATAATCTGTATCACCATGTTTTGCCAAAAATCTGTATGAAATCTATAAGATTTTGCGGAAAATCTGTTCGAAATTCTGTAAGTTTCAGAAAAATCTGTATAATCTGTATAATTTCCAAAAATCTGTAATTATTGGTATACAGAATTCTGTATGAAAAGCTGCGAGAAAATCTGCATGGTTACAGAAAAATCTGTATATGTGGCATCCCTGACTTTCACTGTTTCTTTTGGTCCGTGAGCAGAAAAAAAAATCATCAAAATCATTTTAATGATTGTAATTGTCAAAAAAGGGAATATCAACGAAAATAATAAGGCTGTGCGCTAGGTTGTGCGATTCCTATTTTGAACCGGTAAAGGTTTGCAAAGGTTGTCATCACGCTCGTTGAAAACTACTCTAAAGTGAGTCGTTTTCGACTCACTTTGGTACAAAGTGGAACAGCTCAAAAGAGAGTAAAGTCCCGTTACTCACTTTTGAGTAACGGTGGAATTTGAAAAAATAGAGTAGCTTCAACTCACTTTCTTTATTTGGATAAAAGCAAAAGTGAGTAACTGCTACTCACTTTTGCTAATTATTTTTTTTAGAAAATTTGCTTTTAAGAATAACAATAAAACGAATTAAAATACGCAACTAATGAACTTTATTAATTTAAATTACGTGAACATTAAACACAAACATTTACAATAAATAAATATATAAAAAAATCATGAATCAGCTTCCTTCGGTCTGTTCCTTGCAAGGGCCATGGTCTTTCCTTTTTGGATCGATTGGCATCGTTGACGACCCACGGATGATCCTTCTGCTCTTTTGAGAGCTGGCAGCGATGTGAACGGTAATCCCATAATCCTTTCGAACCGATTTCCCCGTAACGGATCCATGGATGTTTATCGGCTTCGGGTATCCTCTTGTGCAATTCCTGCAAAATATTTTTGTAGCCAATAATGAGACTATTCCATTATATTGGATTTATTTCAAATGGGAGACTTAAGCCTGGAACACATAGCGTCCGTTCCGTCGAGGTTTGCGTTTTTTTGACAGTTTTCCCATGGGAAATGTGTCAAACTACTGTCACGCACACGCAAACGTATGCATTGTGTGGGGCACTTTACCTTGCTGTTCTAATTGGCCTCCTAAAGTGAGGTTAAGTTTTGTGAAATCCCGTTTCGTATTTTAGTGATTGAGTCGTTTCAGATAAAATTTAATGTGGGATCGGGGTAGAAAAAATCGTTTTATCGATAGATTTACCAAAAAAATAATGTTTAAACTGATGGGGAACTGGTATTTCCCTTTCAAACTTCCAAATTTTCACGACATAACCTCAACTTTTAATCGCCAATAGTTTTCACTATAAATAATTACTTAAACTGATGTATAAAATAAACTATTTGGCGAAAAATTCAACTTTGCTCATTTGCATGAGCGGACTTGAAATTTTTACAAGTTTTTGGCCGTTACGGGAGAGTAGGATTGTACAGCCATTACTCAAAAGTGAGTAAACTCAAATTTTCTTCTGGGAGAGTAGAAAGCTACTCAGTTCAGTAAAAAAATGTTACTCACTTTTGACAGTTTTCGCAAAAGTATTGAAGTGAGTCGAAAACGACTCACTTTAGAGTAGTTTTCAACGAGCGTGTGAGAAAACCGCTTCACTGTCAAAATTTTCACGCGTGAAATTTCTCCGCGGAGAAATCAAGCTACCTAACTTTTGGGTCGATTTTACTCAAAGCTGAGTATATCTAATAAACTAGTTACCCAAAATTAGGTTGTTTTCCCAGAGATGCATCTACCCAATGGGGGTCCTTGAGCCCAATAAGCCAATTTTGAGTAAATGTAGGTATACTCAGATTCAGTGTTGCATTTGAACTGAACGCGAGCCAAAAATGAACTGAACGCGTTCAATTTTTTGAACATGAACGCAGTAAACATTGAACTTGCGTGTCAGAGCTTTTCACTGCTCAAGAACGCCCGTTCAGATCCCCATTCGGCTCAATGTTCTAATGCACTATTCTATCAATATGTAAAACTAATGAATCGGTCCAGTCGTCCAGAGTTCCGTAGAAGTAAGACTTTATGGAACATGGCCCTTTACTGTACCACATAATACCATATTAGTAATACGTACATACATTGCATTGTGGGGTTGGGAAGGGAGCGGATCGAATCGTCCGGGGTGACAACGCCTCGGTCCTTATGACGCGTTTTTATGCGAAATAACGTCCAAAAGCTTGGATGCGTCATCATATCCTATATACCTTCTTTCCTAGGACTTTGTGACGCATTTGTATACACTCGTTGTTGCACGGAAAAATGCGCCATACGACCTAGGACATTGTGGCATCGGACATTAAGATTCTGCACCGAAATACGGATTATCTGCAATCCACGGTGACCGGACCGGTTCCTCCTCACAATAGAAGGTCAGATTCTGAATCCAATGAGCCCAAGATTGCTAGAACTGGCGAAAAAATGGCAGAAATATGACCATTTCAGTTTAGCGGGTACCAGGGTATCATGTTAGCATGTTGGCATTATAGGTACTAGTGCAGTTCTTGCTCATTGTTCAAGGTGCGTTCAATTTCGGGCTCGCTCGCGTTCCAAATTTTGAACTGAACAATGTTCAAATCGTTTTGATCGCAGCGTGCCGAATTTGAACATGAACGCAAATTGATCGCGTTCAAATGCAACACTGCTCAGATTTGGGTTGAATGAGGGGGGGTCTTGGGTTGAATAGGCTCCTAAAGGCCTATCTCAATTTCTGCATAATTCGATCAGGCATTGATTGAAACGACATGTTTACTCATTTTTTAAGTATTCCTATTAGGTAAAGCCCATAAAATATATTTTCAAGAATTTTAATAATTTTTGCAACACTCCTTGTTTAGCACGAGAGGGTGACACTCTGATCTTTTGAGTATTAATCTTTTTCTGGATCTTTTCGAATCATTCGGAATCTTCTGAATCTCGCCAAATCATGCACATAAAAAGTGAAGGAGCTTTCGCTTCAGTGTATCGGCAACTCCTGTCAAATCGCGATAAAACAAAAATAAAAATTCGCTGCTGGCGCCTGAAACAGGAACCAAAGAAAATTAAATTAAAGAAATTTTCTTCCAACCGCGGAAATTGCACAAACGGCCTCGGTGCCGAATCTTTCTGGAAAATCACCCTCATTCTTTTATGTGCGAACAAGAAGGTTCTGTTCCTTGCTGTAAGTATCGAAGAATCCATGAATAAATCAATTATTCAATAATTATTACTGTTAAATAATCTAACATCGATGATTTTACTGTTGCTTTTGCAGGACTTGGAATACAGCCTAAACCGGAAAAAATCTCAGGAAGCCTCAGCTGGAAGCACTACCCTGGCACCGGATTACGTTTACTTTTCCGAACGAATGGAAGCGGAAAGCGAATTCCTGATGCGAAATGGTTTCATCGGACGGTAGTGACGGAATGTGATATCAACATGGATCTGGATGAACGGAACAACTAATGTTCCTTCCGACCCTGGTTGAGATACCACGAACAGTAGTGACCAATGTCAAGCCGGAGAGTTCATGGACGGAGTCATCCTCAACATTTCCATGACGACATATCTGGAGCTATGGAAGCTTCGTGAGTGCACGGAGAGGCTGTACCCTTTTGACTCCACTGTAACAGGTAGAAACCGAGGACGATCAGTTGACGTCGGTGGTGAACCGGAGTATCCAGATCTGATAGATATCGTACGCAGAATTCCGAGAGAAGAGGTGATCATGAACGTGAATTGCAATTGTAATATTACGTGAACGTGAATTGCAATTATGTAGTTTTTGCGATGATGAGGAGAAAGAGGCGAGGATGAAGATCCTGAAATGTTTTATCAATAAACGTAAACTATTCAACAATTTGTGAATACCTGTTTACAACTATTTGAAGCAAACGGAACCCGAATGACTTGAAGACTGAGAACATACCACTAAATATTTATTTTTTTTATTTATCAGAAATCATGGCTTTTACAATTTTGTTAGGCTTGGTAGAGATTTGTAACACTTTCACTGCGAATGAATAGTAGGTAAGTCCCTATGGAGAAATTATGGTTGAACAGTAAATTTGTACAATGGAAGGGAAAAATTATTCAGCAAAAACCTTCGAATAAAACATACCACTAAATATATTCAAAGCAGAAGAAAGCTGTTACAAAGTGGACGTGTCGTGCGTCTCCTATAGGACTTGGTGAACCGTCTTTCAGACAAAATTTGAGTTAATACATGATTCAAAGTAAAAAGAAAGCTGTTTTAAAGTAGAAGTATTTTGTGTCACCTTGCTATTTAAGAGGACTTGGTAAACCTTCTTAGACAAATTTTAAGTACTTACGGTTATTGCGTCACCTGGCGATTCAAGGAGACTTAGTGGACCGTCATAGACAAATTTTGGGTAAAAAAAAATCTTAAGGACTCCTTTATCATTTTAATCAAGGAAGAAAACGGTTATTGCGTCACCTGGCGATTCAAGGGGACTTGGTGAACCTTCTTAGACGAATTTTGAGTACTTGATGCAAAGGAAAAAGGAAGCTTTTTCAAATTAGACGTGTTGTGCGTCACCTAGCGATTTGAGAGAACTTGGTAAACCTTCTTAGACAAATTTTAAGTACTTTAGATAATATCTCATGGACTACTTAATTATTCTAAGCAAGGAAGAAAATGGTTATTACGTCACCTAGCGATATAAGAGGACTTGGTGGACCTTCATAGACAAGTTTAAAGTATTTCAAAAATATTTTAAAGACTCCTTTATTATCCTAATCAAGGAAGAAAATGGTTATTGCGTCACCTGGCAATTCAAGGAGACTTGGTGGTCCTTCATAGACAAGTTAAAAGTATTTCAAAAATATATTTAGGACTCCTTTATAATTCTAAACAAGGAGGAAAACGGTTATTGCGTCACCTGGCGATTCAAGGAGACTTGGTGGACCTTCATAGACAAATTTTGGGTAAAATAAAAAATATCTTAAGGACTCCTTTATCATTCTAATCAAGGAAGAAAACGGTTATTGCGTCACCTGGCGATTCAAGGGGACTTGGTGAACCTTCTTAGACGAATTTTGAGTACTTGATGCAAAGGAAAAAGGAAGCTTTCTCAAAGTAGACGTGTTGTGCGTCACCTAGCGATTTGAGAGAACTTGATAAACCTTCTTAGACAAATTTTAAGTACTTTAGAGAATATCTCATGGACTACTTAATTATTCTAAGCAAAGAAGAAAATGGTTATTACGTCACCTAGCGATATAAGAGGACTTGGTGGACCTTCATAGACAAGTTTAAAGTATTTCAAAAATACTTTAAGGACTCCTTTATTATCCTAATCAAGGAAGAAAATTGTTATTGCGTCACCTGGCAATTCAAGGAGACTTGGTGGACCTTCATAGACAAGTTTAAAGTATTTCAAAAATATATTTAGGACTCCTTTATCATTCTAAACAAGGAGGAAAACGGTTATTGCGTCACCTGGCGATTCAAGGAGACTTGGTGGACCTTCATAGACAAGTTTAAAGTATTTCAAAAATATATTTAGGACTCCTTCATCATTCTAAACAAGGAGGAAAACGGTTATTGCGTCACCTGGCGATTCAAGGAGACTTGGTGGACCTTCATAGACAAATTTTGGGTAAAATAAAAAATATCTTAAGGACTCCTTTATCATTCTAATCAAGGAAGAAAACGGTTATTGCGTCACCTGGCGATTCAAGGGGACTTGGTGAACCTTCTTAGACGAATTTTGAGTACTTGATGCAAAGGAAAAAGGAAGCTTTCTCAAAGTAGACGTGTTGTGCGTCACCTAGCGATTTGAGAGAACTTGATAAACCTTCTTAGACAAATTTTAAGTACTTTAGAGAATATCTCATGGACTACTTAATTATTCTAAGCAAAGAAGAAAATGGTTATTACGTCACCTAGCGATATAAGAGGACTTGGTGGACCTTCATAGACAAGTTTAAAGTATTTCAAAAATATTTTAAGGACTCCTTTATTATCCTAATCAAGGAAGAAAATTGTTATTGCGTCACCTGGCAATTCAAGGAGACTTGGTGGACCTTCATAGACAAGTTTAAAGTATTTCAAAAATATATTTAGGACTCCTTTATCATTCTAAACAAGGAGGAAAACGGTTATTGCGTCACCTGGCGATTCAAGGAGACTTGGTGGACCTTCATAGACAAGTTTAAAGTATTTCAAAAATATATTTAGGACTCCTTCATCATTCTAAACAAGGAGGAAAACGGTTATTGCGTCACCTGGCGATTCAAGGAGACTTGGTGGACCTTCATAGACAAATTTTGGGTAAAATAAAAAATATCTTAAGGACTCCTTTATCATTCTAATCAAGGAAGAAAACGGTTATTGCGTCACCTGGCGATTCAAGGGGACGTGGTGAACCTTCTTAGACGAATTTTGAGTACTTGATGCAAAGGAAAAATAAAGCTTTTTCAAAGTAGACGTGTTGTGCGTCACCTAGCGATTTGAGAGGACTTGGTAAACCTTCTTAGACAAATTTTAAGTACTTTAGAGAATATCTCATGGACTACTTAATTATTCTAAGCAAGGAAGAAAATGGTTATTGCGTCACCTAGCGATATAAGAGGACTTGGTGGACCTTCATAGACAAGTTTAAAGTATTTCAAAAATATATTTAGGGCTCCTTTATCATTCTAAACAAGGAGGAAAACGGTTATTGCGTCACCTGGCGATTCAAGGAGACTTGGTGAACCTTCTTAGACGAATTTTGAGTACTTGATGCAAAGGAAAAAGGAAGCTTTTTCAAAGTAGACGTGTTGTGCGTCTCCTAGCGATATAAGAGGACTTAGTGAACCTTCATAGACAAGTTTAAAGTATTTCAAAAATATATTAAGGACTCCTTTATCATTCTATGCAAGGAAGAAAACGATTATTACGTCACCTGGCAATTCAAGGGGCTTGGTAAATCTTCTTAGACAAATTTAAAGTACTTAAGAGAATATCTCATGGACTACCTAATTATTCTAAGCAAGGAAGAAAATGGTTATTGCGTCACCCAGCAATTTAAGAGGACTTGGTGAACCTTCTCAAGGACACATTCTGATCTTGAAGAATATCTCAGACTACTGAACGTAATGTGCGTCACCTAGCAATTCAAGAGGACTTGGTGAACCTTCTCAAAGACACATTCCGACTTCAAATGATATCTCGAACGTAATGTACGTCACCTTGCAATTTTAGAGGACTTGGTGAACCTTCTCAAGGACACATTCTGATCTTGAAGGACATCTCGAGCGTAATGATCGTCACCTAGCAATTCAAGAGGACTTGGTGAACCTTCTCAGACACATTTCGACTTTGAAGAATATCTCAGACAATTGAACGTAATGTGCGAGAAATTTAGCTAATTTACAATAATTTTTGGTCAAGCATTCTTTTCGGAAACGCTAGTCGTTCAAAGTCGTGGAAAAGGGTTAAAGACTCTCTTAAAATCATTTAAAGAAAAATTGACTTAGGATTTGCATGATGGATCTACTTACCTTTGACAGTTACAAGCAGCAATCAGCAGTTATAACGGAAAGTGCCCAAAACAGAACACCCTGTCCATGCCCCAAATGGTCTATTTTCGGATAATTTGACAGTGCCAGCCTCCCAACCCAGCAAAACAACCCACCCCCGTATTATTTATTATTAATCAGCAATAGAAACAATACATTTAATAAAATTTAATAATAAGCACATTTCTCTTCATGTGCATAGCCGAATACGATGCAGCGAAAGCATTGATCCTGTGCCGTTTAATCCTGTGTGAGTGCTCTCAAATCTCGTGCTATGGTCGAAGTGATGATATAACCTGGATAATATTTTGTAATAAAAAGAGAGAAGTCCTATTATTATACTGTGTACCTACAGTTGTAGGCATTAGTTCAACCACTTTCATCTCATTTTTGTCCACAAGCTAGTGTTGGTGTTACGTCACAGGCGCTAGCACACTGAACACAAGTGTAGAGAGTAAAATGTCATACCTACCTTTGTAATACTTTGCATTGTTTTTCGATTTGTCATAACCCTTTTGTATACGCCGAGAATAAAACACGTTTCGTTAAGAGTAAACCGATTTCCGTATTTCCTACGCGTTCGAAAGTTCCCTGCGGTCGGAATCTCTGCTCTGGTCATTCCCTGTACCGACAGGTTATTGGCCCAGTTTCGGGAATTGCGGAATCGTTTCGGTTCGGCGGTGAAAATCGCGGATTTCGTGCGGTTGTTGTGTGTCGTCGCTGGCTGGTGCAAAGGCGGTGAGGTGTGGACTTGTCACCCCCGGAAAGTTGCTGGATGTGAGCGGGATGGCGGATCTTGGAAAGTTTTCCATAGTCAAGCTCGGGAACAGCAACTACGGAACATGGAAGTTCCAAATGGAAATGTTCCTCACCAGGGAGGAACTTTGGCACACGGTGGACGAAGTAAAGCCGGAACCGGAGACGGATGCTTGGCGGAAGGCGGACAAAAAGGCCAGAGCTACTATCGGGCTATGTATCGAGCAGAGTCAGTATCCTCTCATCAAAGACTGCACGACGGCGAGAGCGGTATGGGATGCGCTTAAAGCGTATCACGAAAAATCAACAATAACATCCCAGCTGTCATTGTTGATCCGACTTTGCGACTCAAAGCTCGGCGAATCCGGTGATGTGGAGCGGCATCTACTGGAGATGGACACTCTGTTCGACAAGCTCGAAAATGCTGGCCTGGATTTGGAGGAAAAGCTGAAAATCGCCATGGTACTGCGCAGCATGCCAGAGTCGTACCATTTTCTGGCATCGGCTTTGGAGGCTCGGCCGGACGATGATATCACCATGGAGTTGGTTCGATCGAAGCTGATGGATGAGTATCACAAGAGGCTGGAGCGGTGCGGTAAGTCGTCGTCGAAGGAACAGGTGCTGAAGACACAGAAAGCGAGCACCGAAAAAGTCTGCTTTTTCTGTAAGAAACCTGGCCACTTCAAACGTGACTGCAGGAAGTGGCAGGCTCAGGTGAATGCTGACGATTGCGAACCATCTGGGAGCAAACCGGCTGGTAAGAAATACCCGGCGAAGGCGAAGGCAAAACAGGCGACGGACAAGGATGAATCTGCGGCGGTGTTTTTGGTAGAAGAAAAAAGTGAATCCACTAGTTTGGCAAAAAGAAAAAGTGTTTGGACGGTGGACAGTGGCGCGTCGTGCCACATGACCGGCGACGAAAAGTTTTTCGATGAGTTGGTGAAGTCGTCCAACGTTCAGGTGTCAATGGCCAACGGGAAAAGTGCGCCGTCTGGGGGTCTCGGCAGCGGAAGTGTCAGAGGTGTCACCGGAGCCGGGAAACCGATCAAGATAGAGCTCGGAAAGGTCCTCTACGTGCCTGATTTGGACAGTGGTTTGCTGTCTGTCAGCAAAATAACGGACAACGGCTACAGTGTTCTGTTCAAGCGAGACAGCGTCGAGGTGATTGACCAGGCGAGCAAAGTTATTGCCCTGGGGGGACGAAGTGGAGACTTGTACGAATTGAAGCAATCGGAGTGCGTGGCGGTGGCAAAATCCAGGAACCATTCCACCAATTGCCAGCATACGTGGCATCGCCGGTTCGGGCATCGGCATCACTCGGTGTTCGACAGGATCAGGAAGGAGGAACTAGTGCTGGGCATGAAGCTGGTCGATTGCGGTGCACGAATCCAGTGCGAGTCCTGCCTGGAAGGGAAAATGGCGCGTTTGCCGTTCCCGCAGCAGTCGGTGCGGAAGAGCACACAGCCGTTGGACCTGATACACACGGATTTGTGTGGTCCAATGAGCAACGCGTCGGCCGGAGGGCGGAAGTATTTTTTGACGCTTATCGACGATTACTCCAGGTACCTTGTCCTGTACCTACTGAAAGACAAGTCTCAGGCGAAGGATTGCATCAAGAGCTACGTTAGGATGGTGGAAAACAAGTTCGGTCGGAAACCACGGATTATTCGTTCCGACCGGGGCGGCGAATTCGTTAATAAGGAGTTGAAGCAGTTCTACTCGGACGAGGGGATCGAAATGCAGCTGACAGCGGGATACTCGCCGGAACAGAATGGTGTCGCCGAACGGCGGAACCGTTATTTGCAGGAGATGGCGATGTGCATGCTTCTCGATGCTGGTCTAGAGAAACAGTATTGGGGAGAAGCTGTGGCAGCAGCTGCATACATCCAGAATCGATTGCCGAGCCGCACAGTACATAAAACTCCATTCGAGCTCTGGAGTGGCCAGAAACCGGACATCGGGCACCTGAAGGTTTTCGGATGCGAAGCTTTCGTCCATGTTCCGGACGCGAAGCGAGGTAAAATGGACAGCAAGGCCAAGAAGCTCATTTTCGTTGGCTATGATTGCGGATCAAAAGCATATCGGTTTCTGAACAAGCAGACGAACCAGATTACCGTAAGCAGGGACGCAAAGTTTCTGGAGTTGGGTTCGCAGCTTCAGGAGGAGCGACTTCCGGAACAGGTTGTGGAATCAAGATCGGAGGTGGAGGCATTGCCACCGGAGGTGGAGCTGGACGCTCTGCAGCAACAGGTGGACGACGAGCCGGAACCACCCGGAACCGGAAGCGGCGATGATGCAAGTTTGCGGGATGAACCATCGTTTCGTGGTTTCGATGACGCGGACACAACCGATGAGGAGTTTTTCGATCCGGATGAAGCAACAAATGTAGAACAGCCACGAAGGTCTCGACGGTCGAATGCTGGTGCGCTACCGAAGCGTATGGAGGATTACGTTGTTGGCGTGGCACGATTGACTGAGAGTGAACCCAAGAACTACAAGGAAGCGGTCAATAGTGCACGAAAGTCGGAGTGGATCAAAGCCATGGACGAAGAATACCAGTCTCTTCTGTCCAGAGGTACCTGGTCCCTGATACCGTTGCCTGCCGGACGACAAGTCATCGGGTCAAGGTGGGTATTCAAGGAGAAAAAGAACTCACTTGGGCAGACCGTGCGGTTCAAAGCAAGGTTGGTTGCCCAAGGATTCGGACAACGTTTTGGCGTAGATTATGGGGAAGTATTTGCGCCAGTCGCTATGCAGTCAACCCTGAGAGTGCTTCTAACGGTGGCGGGCCACCGGAAGTACCATGTGCGGCACATTGATGTTAAGAACGCCTACCTGAACGGGGTCCTCCAGGAGGAAATATTCATGCGGCAGCCACCTGGATTCTCGGTGCCGGGCAAGGAGAAGCTTGTTTGCAGACTGAAGCGGAGCCTCTACGGGCTTAAACAGGCAGCCCGGGTTTGGAACAGCACCGTGAAGGAGATCATGCTGGAGCTCGGCTTCCGGCAGTCGGAATCGGACGTTTGCCTCTACGCAAAGCAACTGAAGAGCGGTGACTGGATTTACGTGCTCATGCACGTGGATGACATGATCGTGGCCACCAAGGACGATTGGGAAATAACACGGCTGGAAACAGCTTTGCGGAAGAAGATTGAAATCACGTCCCTTGGCGAGGTAAGTCATTTCCTAGGCATCAAGGTCAGGAAGGATGACCGCGGCGTATTCTGCCTCAGTCAGCGAGCGTTCATTCGGGAGATTGCTTGCCGTTTTGGACTTGATCGAGCGAAGCCTTCAAAGTACCCTTTGGACATCGGCTACTGGAAGCAGGACAGTGAGGCACTACCCGACAATGAGGAATACCACAGTCTGGTAGGCGCGCTCCTCTATGTATCAACCAATACCAGACCGGATATTTCGGCGGCAGTTTCCATACTAAGCCGGAAGAGTACATGTCCAACACAACACGACTGGGTTGAACTTAAGCGGATTGTGCGTTATCTGATTGGAACTGAAGATTACGAACTACGACTGGATGGCGGACAGGAAGACGGATTGACGCTCAACGGTTTCTGCGACGCAGACTGGGCGGGCGATTCGCGGGACAGGAAGTCAACCAGCGGATTTCTGTTCCAAGTCGGGCGAGCAACGGTAAGTTGGGCGAGCCGAAAACAGAATTGCGTGGCAACATCGACGATGGAGGCAGAATATATAGCGCTCTCCGAAGCGGCGTCGGAAGCTGTTTGGTTGCGCAGGCTGTTGAACGAGCTCGGCGAGAAGCAGCAGGAGCCCACGACGATACAGGAAGACAACCGCAGCTGCATAGATTTTGTTTCGTTGGAGCGGCAGAACAAGCGGAGCAAGCACATAGATACAAAACTGCATCACGCTAAGGATCTGTGTGCGAGAGGAGATATTCAACTGCGGTACTGCCCTACTGAAAGGATGGTTGCCGACATTTTCACAAAACCTCTGGGGCCTACTAAGATCTACCAGTTCGCGGTGAGCCTCGGACTCGCAACGGAATAAGGATACGCTCTGTTCAGCGTTAAGCGAGGAGGAGTGTTGGTGTTACGTCACAGGCGCTAGCACACTGAACACAAGTGTAGAGAGTAAAATGTCATACCTACCTTTGTAATACTTTGCATTGTTTTTCGATTTGTCATAACCCTTTTGTATACGCCGAGAATAAAACACGTTTCGTTAAGAGTAAACCGATTTCCGTATTTCCTACGCGTTCGAAAGTTCCCTGCGGTCGGAATCTCTGCTCTGGTCATTCCCTGTACCGACAGCTAGGACCCACCAAGCCCGTCAACATGTTTTACAGCGAAAAGCATATAGTTACTAGCAAAACCAGTGAAACAAGTGCCGCATACATAAAAAAGACACTACACAGTCTTTAACAGAGGATAAAATTAGGGCAGAACAAGAAAAGATCGTAAACAATATTCTGTGTTTGGTTAAAGCTTATATGATGCTTGCCAAACACATTGAGAAATTCTTACGTTTTATAAACTTTTCCTTAAAACTAAGGGAGCATCTCTAAATGACGTAAAAAAATCTACATCATTTGTGGAAGCTCCCTGAATTGTCTTGCCCTACTACTTGAGCTTCATACACAACAGATCAAATGTATCGTTGCGTAATTCTGAGTATGATGCATGTTTTTGCAGTTGTTTTTTTTTTTAATACCTAATGTTTCAGCCTGTTAGATTCTTAGCCATAATTGTCAGTTATGGTGATAGTGGTAGATTAAATTTTACCTTACTGAATGAGACAGGTACAAATTAAAATAGGTGTAGGGTTTGAAATGCTCGTGATCTTCGGTGATGGATAGTCAGTAGGTCTTGTTTTTTAAAAAGATAAAAAAAAGTTCAGTTTTGTGACAGAATTTAGGATGGACGGGTGAAAAGTCGAAATATTTAAAAAAAAATCTAAATAAGTCACCAATCAGGCTTTCCTTGCTTTGGGATTTGGAATCTGTCCCCCCGTGCTGTCTCTGGATGGAAAACCTCATCCGGTCACGATACTTACCATGCGTCTTTAACTGATAATGTGTTAGTCGGAATCAAACATGCTTCCCGTTTAGAGTGAACATATGACGAAGCCAAACCTCAAACTTTCAAGAGCATAAGTATAAAGAACCAAAATTTTACATTTAATGTTAGTTAGCGCTGAAAAGTTAATCGATTGGTCACCACCAACGGGTAACCAATCGATCAACTTTTCTGCGCAAACCGAGAGACTTAGTAAAAGTTTTACAATAGAACATTTTTTAAATTGTACATATTAGTTAACCCTCGAGCAGTCGCGTCTTCGGCCACCATCAGCGACACCACGCTAATGCTGTGTACCACTAGCGTACATTTTTCATGGTGCGTGTACTCAGTACATGATGCGACCGCTCCCGGGTTAATTGGGTGAAATATTATTGGCGAACGGATGTAGGTAGTTAAAATAAATATAAACAACTAAGGTTTGTCAAAAATCAATCGTTCAACACGGGAAGCAGAGGAAAATGCTCAGATCTACTGAACCCTGGCAGTACCCGAAGCGGTACCAAGAATGTTTTTGATCACCTGGTATTCATTTGACTCATTTGTCTATAACTCAGTTCAGAAGCATAATATTAAAAAGTGATGTTCGGAAAACTTATAGATTATTGTTTTTCCTACAATTATCACCTAGGACGCCATACACTAACTCTCATATATACGACGTGAGCACGCTAGTATCACCTACTCATACTAAACGATCGAAAAATGCGATCGTTTAGTAACAGTCAGAGGTACTAACATTTTCACGCCGTAAACATTGTAGTTAGAATATAGCGTCCTTGGTGATAATTGTAGGAAAAATACTAATCTACAAGTTTGCCAAACATTACATTTTAATATCAGACTTCTGAACTGAGTTATGTGCAAATGAGTCAAACGATTGCCAGGAGATCGAAAACATCCTTGGCTGTACCCCATGATTATAAAGTATATATGAATTTCCCACCACACTGAACCCTTTTCACAGTTAGTATAAGCTTGAGTATAAGTGCGGAACCATGTATACAACTTCGGAGTTTAAAATACTATAAGATACTGAATAAGTACGTCGAAGTACGTTACAAAAACTACGGAAAAAAGTCCATTGGGATTGAAAAGGCGCAAAAACCGATGACCGACGAACAGCCTGGCCCGGCCCAGTGTTATGAGTAGTACTTTAAAAGCCGTCGAAAAATGGAGCTACTTACTCTGAAACTTTGTGGGCTATCCTTCTCTGCTGGATCTAGTTCCGGGTCTCTCGTGTCCGGTCACCCTGGACTCTGAGTGCTCTTGTCCACGGAGTCGCTGCTTCTGTTCTTTTCACGTAATATTATTCACCTGGCGTTCGTCCGACATCCCAGTAGGCGCCTCCCGTTCGTGATCAGGCTGATCAGGGGTTCGGTGCATTACTCCATTCGATTCCGTTGAGTCAGTAGCCGCCGAAATACATCTCTTCTGAAAAGCTGGCTCCGTTAATCCACGCACTTGCCACCACTGCCTGGTGAATTTTGATGCATCTGTAATAGTTTGTAAAGTAATTAATTGTAATACAAAATGATAAATTAATAGTAATTACCTTTATTTTATTAGATTGCAGGAAAACATGTTTTTTTTTCATTTTTTTCTTTGCACTCTCCGCAGTTCAAAACAAACACTGAACTCGCACTGAACTAAAATATCTAAATCATTTTTATAAAACTGTCAGGCATCGTTTTTCTTTAATCACGCCGAATCTTTCTTGAATCTTTTTGAATCATTTCGAATCTTTTTAAGAGATTCGAAAAAGATTACAGTGTCGCACCCCCTGGTTTAGCACTAAATTTTGGGTAAATTTTGTTTACCGTGTATGTCAAACAGGAACATTTATTGTCAAAAGTGAGCCAATGTGGTGTCTTTTGCAACCCGCCGTTTCACTTTCGTTACGTCAAGGTTGACCTCGAATGTCAAACAAGACCTGCTCATCATTATTTTATTTTCAAGTTTATTAACTATTCTGTTATTGTTTAAGTTCGGAAAAATTACCATTGAGATCAGAAAAGCATGCTCTTTCGTGTTATGCAGCAAAACCGGGGAAATATTTTTCATTTTAGGACCCTATTTACCTACTCTTAAGTATATTTTTTTGCTGGAGGTAAAGGCAATTTACCTAGTGTGAGTTTAATCGATTTACTCAAATTTGGCTTATTGGGCGGAACTATCAAGTACCGGATCCAGGATTGCATCATTACATGCCTCGCGAGTTGGGTGATTCCAGCAGTATTATGCGTGGAGGTCGCCGAAAGTGATGTGCTAGTCGAGGTGGAATATTTATTTAATAAAAAATCTCCGGTGAACGCCGAGGTGTTCAAATAAGTTTACATAAGGGCGAAAGTAACATGAGCGAGTTTTATCGATTCTTTCTTCTTCAAATTAAACTGGCAATATGCAAGTATGATTGCACTTTATGGTCATAAATCGCTAGGTTGCGATGTAATATAGCCCCGCATAGAGATTTACAGTTTGACTTAATCTCCAAACAGTAAATCTCTTATATCTATTGCTGTTAATGTATAACAAAAAGTTGCTTTTATGTCGAAGAATATGAAATTCAGCGAATTCAACTATATACCACGGTCTATGCAATATATACCAAGTGGTGACATCATATCATACTGCGCAGATATTGTTTAATGATACAAAGATGGAAACTCGCAATTAATGGTGCCATTAATAATTCACCTTATGTCAAACTGTTTGTGAATATTCTGTGCAACACACCTACATGCAAGCTTTTCACTATATGCCACTGATGTTGAACAATATAACAAACAGTTGTACGCATCTGTATTCGTGAATCAATGAAGATCGGCTGATGGTTGATGACAACATTCAAAACAAAGAAAAAATTGGAAGCAGCGAACCAAAATGGCAATTTTGTCTCAGACCCGAGATTCAGGCAACTATCTGCCGTGTAATATATCGGAGTATTGTACTACACTGAGGCGATTTTCCGTATACTTTTTATGTTTCAAACTACATAATTTTTTGCAATTTGAATTCACTTATAAAACATAAAGGAGCCAAACATACTTTTTATAATCATCAGCAGCTATAAAATTTATGTTTGAAATCTTATAAAATTTATTTACCCTGATCAATAAAATTTATGTGTGAGGCTTATGACTTCTATATTATAATTTCTCATAAAAATCATGTAACGATTCTTAATAAAAATTATATTTCATTTTATAAAAATTGGCTTTTGATTGTTTTGTTCATAAAATTGTCATATTTAATTTCCAATTTATTTCTCGAAATACGCACATTTCTCTATTTGTAATCAACTCTTCGGCGGAGGCCAGCCGAAATTATTAGTCCGGGAGTTTACGAGAGCTTGTTTCCATGGCGGAAGCAGCGGCGCACGCCAGCACGTCGGTCCACGATCCACTTGAGCTCCTTTTCCATCCATTTCAGCGTCACGATCCAGCACTTGGGCGGGTCCCCACCGACCTGTTCGTTCCGTTCATCTTCTCGCGCTGGATAGCTTCTTACGGTGCACCTTACGACTCGCACTTTATCATTCTTGCGGACCGGACAGTGTAATTTTCTTTAGCTTCTTGGATAGGGGCATCAGCTTCCTGTGGATGAGTGTCCAAAGTCGGATCCTGCCAGTCGTTTCCCGGCCACCGGAGCCCATTGCGCTGACCAAATCCATAGGATTTCGCTGGAGGGTGCAGGTGAAAACTTCTGTTGTTGCTTCGGTGGCTTTGTGGCGCGGAAGCTTTCGGTCAATTTTGAACGACCCTAAAATAAACCGCAGTAAAACAATATATTTTTCATTAATATGCAAGCGAGGACGCAAGCTTACCTTTACAATTCCACAGCTGAATCGATGAAAAGACAAAGATTTTCGTTCGGAAGTCTAATGATGACGCCCATCTTGGCCGTCTTGATGGCGGTTGGAAACTGACTCGCCAAACTTAAAAAGTATATGTGGTCCCATATAATTTTTTACTATAGCAGAGAAATTATATCTGTTATGTTTGACCAAATATAAATGTGATTGACAGGGTACATAAGCCTCATGAGTTACCTCATAAAAGCTAAACAGGTTTCAATGACAATTATATCCACACAATTAAAAATA